>NC_134702.1:138675284-138882784 GCF_043290135.1 Rhipicephalus microplus | reverse complement strand
GGGTTGCCATTCAGCATCGCCAGCTGGTTCACGTTGGCCATGCCACAATCTGCACACGGGCAACACAAATCGTTGTAGCAGCCGTTTCTGAAGCGCACTCTTCAAAATAAACCCGCAAATGTGAAAGTTATTAGGTGAAGCGACAACATAAGATGTTCCTCATTTGCAGGCATAGGAGCCAATCAGAACTGGGCTTGTGATTAGGTACGTATATGTAAACTGAACGATCGAAGTTAAAACGTTCCCATACAGTACTGCAAAGCCAAAAGAGTATGCTCACAGTGTCGTCGGAGAGGTGACCCCGAGGTGGCGATGGGTATGGAGTGCCTGACCCTCGGCGGGGTTCCTCCACTCAGGTGGCGCCGGCGACCACCCCCGGGCGGAGTCCCGATGTGGAATTGCACTGCAGACACGAAGCACAGAGCAAAGGACTCCATAAGTGTACCCAATTCTCAGCAAGCAACTCTGCACTCAGTCTGACTGAGGGTCCACCAAAAGGCTCGAAGAATGGCTGCGAGACAACTGTAACACCCGTATAGCATTCTAGAACAAAGTACAGGCAGGATTTCAGCTTACTTTATGTTAGAATATAGGCCATTTTTTTACTTGCACAGCGGTCTCACTTGGGGCTTAATGTGTGATGAGTGCTTCAGCGAACTTTCAACAATTGTTACGAAGAGAAAAAATAATAAAGTTTTTTATGCCTCATAACAATATAGAGCGACGTTAAATCTGCACACAAATTTCATCCTTAACATTTCTCGTATAAAAATGAGCCTTCAAACTTCAACAATTTACATCCCTCAGATGACCCATTGAGGTACAGTATCTGCAACTTCCAAATTCTTGGCTGCTTTTTTTTTAATAGTATGTCCTGTTTAATGCTGCCTGCTTGCTGTGGTTCACCATTTTCGTACATATACAAGTTGGCGTATACAAGTTGCTTTTAGTAGGCCCAGAAACAACAAATTCTAGAGAATGAGGAGAGTTGTTAGAGTAACACTTTTGCAACACGGACAGCCACAAACCTGAGGGAGGAGACAGGTTGGAGAAATCTGGCGTCCTGCGCCCCAGGTCGCTTGAGTTCGACCCCAGCGAGTCCTTCCGCTCCAGTTGCATCCGCTTCGGAGAGATAAATCAGGGAGGTTAACTAAAGCACTAAAGCATTTATTAAAGAAACGGGCATCTTTCTGCAACATCTCACACAGACACACAGTCATAAGCAAATGTTCGGAGACCATTTGCAGCCGCTAAAAATTATTACTATATTATCAATATATATATATATATTTTTTTTTCTTTTGCAGTTCGAATATGTGCGTTGAAATTCAGCAAGTGTGCAGTTCCACTATGGCAATTTCACACTGTGGAAATGTGCTTAAATATAATTCTTTTATTTGTGCCAAGGCCCTTGACTTTTGCTCACAAATGTACATATAAAAAAACAACACATTAAGAAAATAGCCCTAAATCTTCCAATTACATCAAAGAAAGAGGCTGCCCAAGACTGATTACCGTCACTTTCCTGCCTAATCTTATCACACCATGGCAAAGAATGTGTTGGGACTGTCTCAGCTAACCAAATTTACTTCTTTTTAAGTTTTTGAGAATAAAAGGAAATGACTAAGACACCAGTGAATTCAAAAAGAGAACTTGTGCTTCCCCCCCCCCCCCCCCCCCCCCCCATTTTCTACCTTGCCACGATGTACCCAGTTGGAAAATGCAGCACCAACTCTCCAAATCTATTTAACATTAGTAGTCGCTGCGTGAGACCTAGAACTACACTATGAACTCGCACCCCATTTCAAGAGTAACCAAAGCTTTCTCCAAACCCCGTCTCGGTGCAATGCTCACTCGTGGCGATGAAGGTGCTCCAGTCATGTTATCGTTGGGCGAGGCAGCTCCTTCAGAAGGCAGCACTGCAGTCGTTGCGGCTGCACCACCACCACTGCTGCTGCCTCCGCTGCGTTGCATCTGCTCAAAGGCCCGCTTCTGCGACGGAACTGGAATCGGTTCTGTCCGCGGGCCGCAGGGAGCTCTCGGTTGGGGCTGATGGGATGGCTGTTGCTGCTTCATCATTTGCTGCTGCTGTTGCGGCTGCTGCACGGGCAAGAAGGAAGGTCTAGGAGAACCCTCGTGGCTCGTTGGCGATGCCGGCACATTGCCTCCCGAGGCCATCTTCTTGGCTGGAGTGCTGCCCGAGTCCTCGGAAGGCCATCGAGCACCTCCAGCACCACTGCCTGCAACGGTGCAGGTCCAGAAGGTGTTCGAAGTGCTCTGGCAGTTTTGGGCAATAAAAATGAACTATTCACGGGGTACACTTCACGGGCCATATAAAGAATGTGGGTGCATATCCAACCTACACTTTTTTTGGCATCATATGATCTGGCCTTCTGTTGTATGAATGACATTAGTTAACAATGTGGATGTATGCATAGAAAAATATACAAGCAGTGACAGAAGGGAACGTCAAATCAAGCCCTATACAATGACAAACTCTGCAAAGAACAATTAGTCTTACTTCCATACAAGAACAGTGTACCTCATTCTTTGTGCCCTGTGCTGGCTGCACCTTTTTGTATTAAGGAAATAATGAATAAACATGACTTAAGTAAGGAATAGCAGTTCCTTAACAGTCAAGCAATGCCGCACATGAAGGATCTCAATAAAACTTGAAGAAGAGTACTCAAACACTTACTTTGCTGATCTTCTCCAATCGAAGTTGGGACGATAACAAAGTCCTGCAAAGATTCCGAATAAAATGACACAAGAAGTTGCCAATGTGCAAAAAAAAAACACAAAAAAATTAAGAAATAGGAAACTAGAAGAAGCAGAGAGAGCGACAACATGAGCCAAGACGTACACAAACAACAGTACTGTGCTTGTAGATAGAAGCTTCAAATTTTGAACAAATCTACCTGCGATTGGTGGACTGGCAATTACAGCAAGCGAATCCCGAGGATGTGTGTCACATGACAGAGATGTTGCATCATGATGTTTTTTCAAGTTATTCTCTCAGTAACGTCTTAAACATTGATGTGTACCTTCGTTAAGAGGGTTATAAGGATAACACAGCCGTGTGCCAGGTTAATCCATTATCGGTACTGCACTCGCTACCTTGCTACGTACCGTATTTACTCGCGTAATCCTCGCACTCGCATAATTCTCGCACACCCACATCGCCCAAGAAAAATAAGATTTTTTTTTTTCCTCGAGTAATTACCGCACCCCCGAAAACTCCCGCAATATTGTCGTCTGCTCATTCCAGCCACTGGTGATGATAGCGTGCGCTATCTGGCGCCATCTCTTAAGCATCAAGCGTACTATTGCACGGAGATTCAATCCAATCCAAGCCAAGCCTAAGTGGCCAGTGCGCGTTGCGGCGTGTTTCGTATGTTGTGTCGGTAATCTTGGCACGTTATGGGGCGATACTGAAGCCACACGGCTGCTTCAAGTTGCAAGTGATAGATTATGCACTAAACAACGGCAACAGGGCCGCCGGTAGGCTCTTGGGAGCCTACGAGTCTTGTGTTCGCTACTGGTGACGGCAGCTGAAAGCCACCAAGACGCGTTGGGCCTGCGTGTGCCTAAAACTGAGATTGATGGTAAACTTTATTTCTTCAGAAGGAAACTGCGGACGGTTCTGTTAAATAGCCATCAGCCCAATACCGACGTCCTACGCTTACCTTTTGAGGGCTCCTGTTGAGCGTCGACCGCTACCGCTACGCCCGCAACGTCCACACGCTTCACGTATGGTATTCTTATTCTTGACTATTTGCTTCCACTTTGTGTCTCAAATAAATATTGCCTTGTGATGAACCTCTGCTTTTATTGTTGAGGTAAGCTTTAATTAGTACTTCTTAAAGCTTGCTGTAAGTTGCTGGCGCGAGAATCCCGATTTGCGGCCACTTGGTTTTCTTTTTCGCTTCCTGCGTTTTCGTGGAAAGCTTTTCCCGCACAATTCTCGCACCCCCCAACTTTGCATCAGTTTTCTGGCAAAAAAGTGCGAGGATTATGCGAGTAAATACGGTATCTACCTAAAATGACATAAATGCATTGGCTGAATGGACTCTACAACCACACACAAAAAAAAAAAAAAACAAGAGGCTGGCAAACACCCACCTGTTCTTCAGGCGAGGAGGAGGATGAGGCACTCTTGAGGGCAGCTGCCTGCGTCGCCCCCGAGCCCCCCAAGTCTTCCCCACACCAGCCCTGAGGGGAAGGGGGAAGCTGTCCCGACATGGGGGAGCCCCAGCCCCCTGATGGAGGGGCCACTGCTCCACCCCCCACATCCGGTGGAGATGCTGAGCGTCGCGATGGCACTGGCATGGGAGAACCTGAACAGCCCACCAAAACAGTAGGTTACGACCCACAGAATCACTTACTCCATTCATACAACTGCCGTATGCTTACTCAGAGACACTTGTCACTTTTAAAACACTACAGCTTGGTTTAAGCCGAGGTGATTACTGCATACACTTGAGACAAATTAGGTCAATATCTTACATGACGGGCACTAATAAAAAGTGTTAATTAATGAAAAGAAAGTGCCTGGTGACATAACAGCTTCCTGAAACAGCTGAAACAGAATTTTTTCTTTGAGTACTCACTCAGCTTGGTCACAGTCTTCAAGAATGGATGTGAGAAGAACTCATCTGCAATAGCGAGGCAAGAAAAAATGAGCAATCAGTCACCGATCAGATTTTAATGCCAAAGTAACTAGTATGGTGGTAAAATGCCAAGCTACACACCAAAATCCATTCTATCCTTTGCATTCTTCTTGAGAAGCCTGCTCAGAAGATCGTGCAGTTCACGAGACGTTCCAGATGGTATCCTAAAGAAGGAGAAAAAGAGGTATAATGCTTTCAATATGCTCATCATTTCAAGTGATTGCAATCCCCCGTCTATTCATAGATAAACATTTTGCTAGACAATTTTATGCTGCACTTTCTTATTATACCATGCTAAGCTGTCACGTCTTAAAGCAATAGTTTGCAGAAGAATGTAATTATTCAACATATTGAAAGGCAACAAGAAACCAAGTGATACTTATTGCAGCTCTTGTCATAAAACTTAAAAACTCTGCTACTTTAATTAGCCATGAATTACATTTTTCTGAGAGGTAAAAACAATGTTGACTGACATTTTACAATTTCAAGTGCAAAAAAAAAAGAGACATTTTACAACCAAAATGTCATATGTGATCAATAGAAAAAAAAATCAACATTCATTTGAGGCACCCTAAAAGCATGAATTGGCGAAAGGAGAACAGAGAGAGCTCTCTAAGTGTGCCAATAATGTGGCCCTTTTAAAGAAAAAAAAACCGGCTTATCACAGAAAAATGTTTATGGAGAGAAGAAAATGATTAAAATTCATAGACTTACTTGGGAGCTAGGTTTGTTGCTTTCTCGTAGAACTGTTTCAGGGCCTGAGGAGTCTGAGCCTGAAACAGTAAGCAAAGAGAAGACACAGTAAGCAAAGAAAAGACACTGATCAGCTTCTACATATAAATGGGGGAAAATTCGCATGGAACTAAACCCCTGTTCAGAGTTCGAAGACTTCTTTACTTGCAAAAGAAATCGGAGAATGTGCCTTGCTGTACATGGCACTGTGCCATACTGCGCCCGACTTTGTGGACACTTAGGCAGCATAGCCGCTCCCCAAGGGGACTCATGATTGGCCATCATGTAAACAACTATGTTTTAGAGAAAGCACAACTTGTGATAAGTGCATTTTTTCCTCTGTCGGTGCAACAAACTTTTTATATTGTTGGATCAACCAAGTTTTGTTTCTTAAAGAGGGTTTCGCACAAGAGCCAATGACAAACACACACAAGAACTGACACATGTATAGAAAGTGTCATGTGGCTTGTCCATGTTCAGCTGACACCAAGAGTTGGAAAATGAGCGAGCAGTTGTGTAGATTGCAAAAGAGTCCACAGAAGCATTCATGGATTTCTGCAATGCGCACACAGTAGACGTTTGTCCTCCATACCTTGAATGGTGCAGTGCCCGTGAGACACTGGAACACGATGGTGCCGATACTCCATAGATCGGCCTTGGCATCGTACTGGAGAGACATGATCACCTCGGGCGCCATGTACATGGGCGACCCACACAGTGTGGCCGCCATGACGCCGTCCTGGAGAAACCGCGCGAAGCCGAAGTCCGCGATCTTGAGTGTGATGTCCGCCGGTGCCGGCTTGGGTCGCGGCCCGTGACAGAGCAAGATGTTCTGCGGCTTCAGGTCTCGATGCACGATACCCTTGGCATTGAGTGCTCGCATGGCACCAGCTGCAATGGCACGAGTTGGTGCATGGTCAGCACCCGTCTGCTATAATTGGCCCGGCTGAACATGAGTTGACTATCAACGTGGAAGTCACACGGCAAAAAAATATAGCGCAGAGGCATGAACAGGCCACTACATATGCAAATTAAGTACCCAATTTTCATACCTTTGTTAAGGTTGCTGTCCCCCTCTATATAGCCTTTCCTATGCCATGCAGCGTTGACAGTGCGTATCGTATAGAAAAACTGCCACTAGTAAAATATTCTCAGTATCTTAACACTTCCTCAGGATTCGTTTGAGCAAAGCAATGCCTCCATATATCACGAGTGTCGAAGAGGGAGAAGAATATCTACTTAGACAGCTCTTAAACAATGCCTACTTCTTAACCTCTTGGTTAACAAAGCTACCAATAATAATAGAGCATAATTGCCACAGAACAGTAAAACTTTCCTTTCTACTGACCTGTTCATGCAAAATACAATCGATTCCCATAGCCCGGAGAAATGAGATAACTCTAGCCAAAATGCAAGGAAATGAGCAAGCAGCACAGCGACTATGCTTAATTCACACATGCATGCATCAGATTGCACCTCTACAAATTAAGGTCAGCAGCTCACTACAGGCAGCATTTCATGCAGGACAATAGAAACCAATATTATAAAGAATTTGAGGAGATAGTAAATATTTACTGTACCAATTGATCTTCCTGTAGTAGAAAATGTTTCCGAATAAAGGAGAGAAATCCCAGCTGTCAGTTGCAATATGCCCTATGTAAATTCGACACCAAGAAAGCCTGCAGTACTATGCAGTAAATATGAAGCAAGATTTACCAGCAATGCCTCAAGTACAACTCATGAGTGTAATATGTAGATGTGTATCTCAATGTGGGTCGCCAGTGACAACTGCTGCCTTGCTTTAGTAGCCTGTACCTTACTCAGAGTCAAATTAACAGGCTCGTCCTTGCGCAGTGACTGCTTACAAGTGCAACAAATGGAACTAAATGATGCCGAAGTAAATTTCAAGGATGCAGCCATTTCAATAATATTCACATGGGAGAACTGTAACATCGAGGTAATAACCTCCAGCACATAACTCACCAATTTGCCTCAGGAAAAGGCGGATGGTAGTCTCACTCAGCGTACCTTTCTCTGCAATTAGTGGAGAAGAAAAAAATAGCGGTGCGGAAATTCCCAGTTGAGTAACGGCAATCACACAATACTAAAGTAGAATATTAACATGCGACACAAAATGACACTAAGGCAAAACAATGCGTAGGATTAGAGTAATAAATTGTACTCAAATATCTCTGAATTGATATCACTCGCACGGGTTTATTAATAAAAAAAAATTAAGGCCCAAGTTCTATTTTTATATTTTGCACAGAAATTTACGCACGTGACATTACAAATTACAAAGCATATTTTTCCATATTTTGCTGGCATCGGCACAAAATTTTTAGAATCTAGGCTAGTTAAGCCTCTTAGAGGTCAATATACTTTGTTTTTTACTAATTAGCAGATGTGCAAGACCTAGCCGATGTCGTCAAAATTTACATTGCAGAGTATGGTGCCAGAATTTCAAGTTGGTGTCGCCACAACATTTTCTCCTCGCTCATTTCCGTGATTATAAAGCGTATTCTCGCAACAAGAGTAGCGGCCTCACAATTTCGAAAGAGTACTTTACTAATACGAGAAAAATCGTTTTCCTATTTAGTGTCTCTCCAAGCGAAATACGCGTGCAGCACCGTAGCAGCTGGCAGCACTTCAGTCGAAGCGAGAAGAACCGTGACAGGCACAGTTAATGCAGAGAATGGTCCCATCCACGTGTGCAAAAACTAAGTTGCAATGTACTTGAGCACTCCAGACGGCATGCCCACTATGTGAATACGAAACATTCAAAGCTGAGCGTAAAAAATATTAGATTCACAACTAGTAGATGCTCGATGCGAAATTCAAGAGTGTGGTACACTAAATGTAGGCCGAAGGATGTGTCAGCAACTGCATCAGAATGCAATGTTAGAAGATTTTTGGAAACTTAGAGCCAAAAAATACCAATACAGCTCTTCTAATAACTCCAGCAGGACTGTGTGCAAAAAACTAACAAGAAAATAAATAAACAAATAGTGTGAGGATTCCACTTGCTCGACTGCACCCCACTGTTATACACGCCTCCCAGCAAGCCTATATTGATAATGTGTGCACAGAATAAAAAGTAACATTCATAGCATTGGAATGGAACTACAACAACACGTGGCCTAAAGATGTGTCGAACAAATACGTAACCGCTAAATTTGGCGGAAATCGCCAATAGACATTGGTTGAGTCATTTGTAGCCAGTTATACTTAGTGGCATATATTGCCAAAATGAAGTATCATTGCAAATAAACTGAGCCCCCTCCCTGAATATAGTGAAGCTGCCAGGTTCCAAGCATATGATGCGTGGCGTATTAGTCATCGCAGGCCACGAGAAAAAAAATGTGCAGAAACATGAGCCGACAGTAATTAACAGTGCCCTTAGCTGTTCAGTTAAGGTACTAAACGTAGTCCGAGACCCCATCTCTTATGTTTTGTAGGAACAGTACATAATACATTCCTCCAAAGCCCTTAATCTGAACATGGCTAGACCACAGCCGCTATGGCATTGCGTTGCTAAACATGAGGGAGCAGGATCGATTCTCGCCATAAGTGGAGAAGTTTCGAAGTGGGTGAAATGCAGTGGTGTGGATGAACCCTACAGCGGCATTTCGGCTTATCGTATAACAGTTCTGGCACATAGGATATCACAATATTATTACATTTACATTTCACTATAACCAGCTTCTGCTGTCATGGAACTCTGAATACCTCAACGAATGAAACAGTAAACAACTAGGTAGCAAACTAAACGCACCTGTCTCAGCACTTTGTTTGAACAAATTACGGACACAAGGCATAGCAACGAGACGAGAGGGGGAATGATTAGACGCAAGCACAGGGTAGCAAATGACTGCTGTCCAGCTCAGTGCAAGCGTCCATTGCCGAGCCGTTAGATGGCGCTTGAGGCATACTCGTACGCTCACTCCTTAAGTGCAAGCCTGTGTAGTTCTGTGCATGGCCTCCAAACACCAATACCCATTTGTAAATGCACAGTGGACCATAATTGCCGCCAAACCAGCTTCACTGTCTGCACTATAGTTCGAGCACTTATTTTTTTCCCCTCTTTCTTAACCTCTTCCCCCTTTTTATTGTTCATTACAGGGACACTACAGAGCAAATATTTCTTATATTGGTAAGGCATCTCTTTCACAATCCCACCAGCACAACTCTTGGAGCAGGATGAAATGTGGCAAGCGGCGAAAGAGCGGAAAAAGATAATGCAGGTGGCAAGGCCCAGCCCGAAATTCCTATACTAACGGAATTACATCTTTATCGATGATCTATCGTAGCCCACGTAGTCTTTAGCAAAAAAATTAAGTGCGTCACCTAACGAGGGGACCAGAGACTCACTATAACCAATTTTCATCTAACTTTATCGAGCTATTCGGCCAAAACACCATAAACCCACTTAGAAATTCATTACGGTGCAGACATTCTGGCTCTTAATTTAAAAATGAAACAGACTCATTTTCTGACAAATGTTAACCTATGATGGCGAAATTAGCTGCAATACAGCATATAAAGAATAGCTTATTAGTATAAACTGAATAATTCTTTAAGCTTAGCGTCCCTCTGAAAAAAACTGAAGATTCTGACTCAAATCAATTTTTCTCCACTCGCGTTTGGTTTTTGTTTTTTGTTTTTTTTTTTTTGACCATGACTGAATGTGAAACCAATACGTCGCATACCTCACAAGTCCCGTAGAAGGTGGACGCACCAGCCAATTCAAATCAATTTCTGCAGGGACTAAACTCGCTCCATGCAGACGATTCGCACCGCGCGGCCCCATGCCAGGAGCAGCAATATCAAAACGAGCAATTAATTGCGAACCGCCGCGGTGTAGAGCGATAGCGAGGGGGCCCATCCAAGGACGACAAAACAGCACGCGGATAGCCGAGACGGGAAAAGAAAAACGTTGTCTTAGAAAGAAATAAAAGCAAGGCGACACCGGCTGCTTTATACGAACAGCAAGACCTCTCGCCGATTAAGCGAGCGAGCTAGTCTCGCTAACTCCCGTGTCCCCGAATACACACGCTACAGTCGCCAGCGCTCAGGCAATGCCTGCGAGAACGCAGCAAAACAACAGAACGCGACGCAGGCGCCTTGCGCGAGAAACCCGTTTTTATTCGCAACCCCCGCGGGTCCGCTGTAAATGGTCGTCGCCTGAACAGTCTCGAACCACACAGCTGATCACCGCCAACGGTGCGGCCAGACAGCGCGGCGTTACGCCAGCGTGGGATATACGCATAACGCAGTATAATGGGGCCCGTGTGTCAACAATTATGATCGCCGAGATAGCATATACAGCTTGCACTCGCACAGCGGCCGTGACTGCGCGGTTCAGGGAGAAGAAAGTGCATTGGCACGGATACGCGCGCGTTTCTCGGAAAAGGGGCTCTCTGGCAAGTTTAACGATACAGTCCACCGGAGACCCCGCGGTACGACCCGAGGCATGTGCCCACAATGCGCGCGCGCTTAGCCAGCGCCGGGTTAGCAGTTCGCGTGCAACAAGCAATCGCCCATGCAGCCGAGACCTCTTGGCGGAAGTCTCGGAGGCATGCTAGTTTCATGCCGTTAATTTCAATATCCGTCCATACTCATCGCCCAACGCCACGTATGCACATTTTTTTTAGATGCGGAAGCATCTTATACTCGCGCCTTGTAGTGCGCCGTCCGCGCCGCTTCTCGAACATTCGACAGCTGACGCGCGCGCATGCGCCGTCGCGCCGTCGCCCACTCTTCCACCATCTGTGCATCCCTTCCTCCTCTACACACCGCGCGCGCTTCACTCCTCCACCATCTGTGCACCCTTCCTCCTCTACACACCGCGTTCGACATCTACAATTCTCCTGATTCTCCAGTGGACGCGCATGTGGCGTCGCGCTTCGAGAACATTCAACAGCTGACAGTGCATGCGCCGTCGAGCTGTATATATACTCAAGGTCGGCGCTCGCTCGCTCAGTTGCCGCTCGTCGGTTGGTTTGTACGGCGCGTCGACGTCCAAGGTCGCGGTGAAATGAATTCCAACGAATCCACAAACACAATGATCGACGTCCCTTCGACCAGCGCCGCCCTTTCGCATACGTGTGTACGTGTTCACTCATTTAACACCCCCTCCTACAACCACGTTAACCAATTTAGCCATCGACCCAAGTAAGTCGCAATTTAACACCCCATTTCACAACCACATTAACCAATTTAGCCATCGACCCAAGTAAGTCGCACTTTAACACCCCGTTAACCAATTATATGCTCCGCATCCTCCTCAGTGTTCCCCCGAGGGAAGCTGCGGGCAATTTTTTTAACTTACGTTCCCGAGCTAGACACAATAAAAAAACGTAAATATGACGCCAAACCAACTACTTTCTTACACTGCAGTTTCTTACACTTAAAGGCGAAAGCCTTCGACGCCTCATCGAACGGAAAATCTGACCCACAGCGTCGGGACGAGTGATGCAAAAAATATCACTTCATAACGTAACTATATGGCGTCACACACCAAAAGTTTCTGACGTCACGAGTTCCGGCATGACGTCATGTAATGTAATGCCACACGGCGCTACCAAAGCATCACCCTTTGGGCGGCGAACCATACAGGACAGCGCGCGACCTCGAGGGAAGAATTCAGTCATGGTAACAAATACTTCAACAACAAATACTTCAGGCACACTGGACTTGTGCCAGCTTTGTATAATGAGGGTGGGCAACAACGGCCACAGGACCAATGTCCAGTTGCGAAGCTTAAATCGAACCTTCCGGCTCTGTAAAAAAAAAAAATTAATGGCGCCCGCGCGCAACAAAGCCTTTCGGCCAGGTATGAACAGGCGACCAATTTCAGAGATGACGACTAGCGATAAGTTGAAATGACAACACTGTCGATAGCACCAGCAGCAATGTATACTTGGATCAAAGAAAGCAAGCACGCGATCCAACAATGCCTCCCCAACGAATGAAATGCAATTTAAAGCAATAACCCCTGGGTTGATTATCTGCGACGCAAATGAGTGCGATTAATAGCGCACAAGCGAGTATGTTTTCGTATGAATTCACATAGCCATCGATTGTCTGATGTATTCATTGCTAATTGATCGCCAAAGAAAGAAAGACCACTTCATAAAAGAGTCATGAAACGCTGTTACGCCGAAGGATGCGTGCGTGTTTAGGCGATTGCAACGTGCATATAGGCGTCAATTAATTACATGCGACTAAATTACCACGCCAAATCTCGTAGAACGTGCGTTTGCTGCTGCGGTCTCAAACAGTAGCTCACGGCCACAAGTCAGTTGCTGCTTTATTATTTCCTAGCTTCAAATACTTGGGCTAAGTGAAGTGGTCCAGCTAATGGTTAAAATAAATACAACTCAACGAAATTAAGAACAACTCACCCAAGAGGTACTCGGCCAAGTCTCCTCCATTGCAGTACTGCAAAGATAAAGAAAAACAACCACTTGTAAAAAAGAAAGGCGCAACCAAACACTCACTGTACATCTGTATAATCACTATGCATGAATACAAAAATGATAAATAGCGATTGTACGTCCCGTACTTGCACTGTGCACAAATGTGGTGTCTGTTTTGACACACACACTCACAAATGTATGTATACGCCCACCTCCGCACACCCCTCTTATGTACACCCGTGAGCAACGAAATCACTGTCTACGCCATCAAGTAGCGAGCCGTCTACTGTCGAGAGCACTGCTTTCACAGACTTGCTGTCAACAGCTCTACTCTGGCAGCGAGCGAAATGCTCTTGCCTGTAGACGGCTCGTCACTAGACCACACATGTGTGCACGGACGGCAGTGGTCTGTATACTTTTGCTCACGGGCGTACGTTCTTATGCGCGTATGTACACGTAAGCATGCAGAACGCAAGAATATTATAGCGGAGATTGTCATGGGGGCATACGCAGCCGCAGAGGATAGGAATCGAAGCAGCCTTCTGAACGCTTAGCAGCGCAAGGCCGCTGCAGGTTGCGTGTAGCGAGATTTATTCGCATGCTGAAGAAGAGACAAAGTGTATCCCGCATGCGCGCTATGTGTGTTTAGCTCGCGATAACGACGAAGTATAATAAAAAGCGGAAATCCACATACCATGACGACACGATTGTCTAATACAGACACTCGCCACAGCGAACAAGCACTGCGTAAATGGCGGCACTGGTGCGTTGAAAACCCCTTATAACACGTTTAGGAATTCCCAAACAGTTAAGCCCAAATTAATGGATCATAGAAAAGGGCAATGCGAAGATGGGTGTGCGAAATTCTGTAAGCTGTTCTAACGCACATAACTGAATATACACACGAGTGTAAGCATCCCGCGGTAGCGGGATGCTTACACTTATGACCGCGTGCAAAGGGACGGGATGACTGGGAGAGGGCGTGAGTTGCCAGCGCTGCAACGAGCACGAAGTCGGTCATATCGATATACGCGGGACAACGTTTGCAGGATTTACGGGCACGCCGTTCCAAAGCGATGTGACGAAATCCCGGACAGCGGTCGCATCATCCGGAGAGGTAAAAATAGAGCCATCCTCATCTTCACCGCTGGCACTGCGGCCGATTTCAGGGTGCCCCGGAGGAGTGCAACACGTGCGTGCAGCACTAACAGCAGTACCGCGAGCCGCAAATAAATTCCTTGGGGGGCGTTTGAGAGAGAGAGAAAGAGAACCGCCACCTCTCTCGAAGACGATGCGCGGGTGAAAATTAAAAAAAAAAATGGGACACGGGCCACCAAACCTTCTGCCGCCTCTCGCCCAGCTGTTCGGAGAAGGGGCCATGGGGCGCACTGTCACACCTGACCGCAAAACAAAGCAAAGACGGAAGCTACAAAACGAGAAGACGCACACCGGCGAAGGCGCCCTTGACGTGCCCGGCGACCTCGGCGGGATCCCCCTGCACGGCGCCGTGCAGACTGGGCCAATCGGCGGCCCAGCCAGCCGCGTCCGGGTCTCCGTGGCCGCTGGACGGCGGCCTGGCGCCTTCCTGGAATGGCGCAACAGCGGGGGCATGCCTCCTCTTCCACGAAGAAGCAAGAATTGCTCCGGCTGAGCCCCTCCGGGTCCCCAGTTATCCTGGTCTCAAGGCTGAATGCACAGCCCCCGCAGCACAAGCTGACATGCGCGTCAGAGTGACGAATGCGATACCAGAAATGTCCGCGCCGAGTGAAAGGAGAGGCCGACCGACTGGCCAGGTATAGCCAAATGCCCTGAGCGCCGAGAAAACGAACGTAGTAATGGACAGCCGCAGTTCCGCGACGGCGAAAAGAGCGGCTCGGCTGTCTACATGACCGATTCATTCCCGGACTGGCCTGCAGCCCCACTAAGCGCATAGCGTGCCTAACCACGAACTTCGCACGAGATGGGACGAGACGGCACGCCCCGTTTCGACGCAGATTCATCCCTCGTAACCACATCTGTTCATGGTCACATTAGGCAAAACTGCTATCCACCTGTTTGAGATCTATATGACGTTGTTACTTTAACAAGAAAAAAAAACTGACTAAATATTAGTTTTGGCACCGGATTCGATAGCAGCTCAAATATATACCCCCCCCCCCCCCCCAATAACACCACCCCTCTGAAGAACGATTCCTACACCTTCTCCACTAAAAAAAAATTATTGACCACCAACCAACACACTTTCCATTTTACAGACAGGTAGTCGAACACACCTCACCCCTCCTCCTCGTCCAGGTAACGGCCTCACAAGATCAAGGTTCTGTATGAAGCCCTTTCGTATCCAATGACGAAGTTTCTCTACGGTTTCGGCTAACCAAAAAGCGAGCGGGTTTTCTTGTAGCTCGTAGGCCCCCAACCTATTTCAGGGACTGCGGTTGTTGAGGACGTCAGTGTCATTCTCACGTTCAGCAAGCGCATTTGTATTAAAAACTCTGAGTAAATGCCGTTATATCACGACTTCGCAATGCATTACGCCATCTCGAACACTGTCATCATCCCAAGAGTCACGCATTGCGCAAATGCAAGCCTTATTACATCAATACGATACGAGATTGCACACTCACTTTTATTCGCGTCATCTAAAGGCGAACAGAACGACCACCAATGTTCCAGCTGTTGCAGTTATAAAAGCAATTAGGGGCGGCATTGTCGGCATAACAGATGGCACCCTTTACTGAAGCTATATAATAAATTCAGTGCCAATTCAAACAGCTTTGTTCGCTTTCGGCGCGATAGAAGCATCCGTTTTTGTAGGCATCGTTCTTTCCTCTGTGTTAAATGTGCCCTAAATCGACGCAGCAACAACGCGAAAAATAGGAATATGATATGTCACAGTGCGGCAGAACATCGTTTACCCGCGGCAAACGACGCCGAACGCTTTGTGACGACCGATGGGCCACACGCGGGGAAAAAGTTGAGCAACGTGATACCGGAGAAGACGACGACGCGTCAACAGAAATCACCTCGCGCGACGAAACACTAGACCGACGTGTCCACACGGGAGGCAAGGACAGAGAGGCGCCAAGCGGCACAAAGAGCAATGAAAGAAACTACAGTTCCCGTTAATGCATGCGGGGAACGGATGACCGAGGGGCAATATGCGAGAAATCTGACACTATCGCAAGAAGCACGCGTCAATCGCGCGGAAAGCTGCGACGACGAAGATGGCAGGACATCAAGAGGACAATGTGTGTACACAGCGCAGACGTGGTGGCAACGAAGACGACGTTCCACTTGGAGGACAGTTTTGCGTCGCTCCTCTTTCTTGCCCAAACTTCGCCAAAAGTGTGCGTGGAACGCTCTCCCGATACGCGATATGAATTCGTCCAACACCGTCCAGAGTAGACGGCGAAAGCCTTCGTGGCGCTGGTAAGATGAGCGTTCGACTGATCAACACCCCCGTACGTGATTTTGATTTCGTGCACTCACCAAGTCCGTTGACGCCCGCGGGCAAAATGCACGAGACGCGGGCTTAGGCAGCGACTTCACCCAATCTTTCATGATCCATTGAAGGAAAATTAGTCGCTGGAACAAATGTGTATCTTTCCACGACTAGTTACCTCGTCGGGAGACTCGGTATGTGCGATACGTGATCACAACAGCCACGCCTCTCTGCGTCGGGGGATGGAAGGTGACATGGAAAAAAAATGTTGCACTCTATGACAATCTGCACACAGGGTTCTTGGTAGATTACATCTTGACACGATATATAGTCGTGCAGAAGTTTCGCCGTTTCATTCGAATCCGATAGGGAAAAAAAAAACGTGATCGATCCCTCTTTTTAGGTATTGGTATAAAACGAACGCGAAAAGTGCCCTCGCAGATGTAGCTGAGCATTCATTGTGCACTGTTTCGCCACAAGGGCGAAGCCACGAATGCTGCAGTAACAAATTGCCATGTCAAGCAGCTCGAAATTCATGACGCACACTCCAAACAGAAGGCACGCACGAAATATACATACACAGGACACAGGGAAGAATTGTGACAAGCAACTGTCCCAATTCCTACTTCGCGTTGTCCGCTTCAAGCAGTTTTCAAGATCCGAGAAACAAGCCTCAACGTGACGCCGCTCGCACGCACCACGTAAACATCCCGAAAAAGATTAGTGACGCGCAAAGTATTAAATAGATTTTTTCTTGTTTTTTTTCGGTCAAGAGGCACACGTATGTACAGCGATTACATTTCATTTGCGTGCTGGCGCAAAGCATAATGCAGCAGTTCAACAAAGGACGCTTCATCTTCACGCAGGGGCCGAACAAACATTAGAGCGCGCATGCTCAGTCACTTTGGCGATTCCACAAACTAAAGCTCTAAACATAACACCACCTCGACACTGCACACTGCTTCATCCAAGTCACTTTGAATACAATTTGGACACGATACACACGCGATATGATGAGTTCGCAAATAAGCGGAGTGTAAGCGTGCAACGCACAACTTGAGCATCCTTCCGAGGCGCAGTTCAGAAGACGGTGCGGGGGCTGAGCGCCGGCTATCGCGTCAGAATAATACCAGGTTACTTCTCGAAGGCCGCTCATGAAGTTTCAAAAATTCCGCCATGCTTTTACAGCTCTTCTTAATAACAGGATGTATACCGTGGTACAGCGCACACCTCACTCTCCGTATTGAAGACACAGCCTCAAACTATAAAGTTAGGAGGACATCACGGAGGTCAATATCTTTCGCAACGAGCTTCCACCACATTCTAAAAGCGGCCGCGCATGTATAGGAAGACTGCGAGTGGAAACACAGAGGGCAGTATTACAGTGAATTTTTTTCAGTGACGTATGACTAACAGAATTTTCACGGTTCTTTAATACGAGTGTGTATATTGCCCGCCACGCCGTCTCAGTGTATGCGGGGCTGCTCTAGCGAGCTTTCGTGCTTAAATACACATGCAAAAAAAAATGTTCGAGAAGTCGAGTGAATTCTTGATTAAAAGCGGTCAACAACATAGCCAATTCAAACCAAATGGTGGATTAAACAGGCGGCATGTCCACTACATACTAGGGCACAAATGGGCGGGGCCTTCGTTCTTTGCCACTTGCATAGGGGAAACGTCTAAGCCATTTTGTTGTTTTACACTGACTCGTAGTTAACAATTTACGATTAGCTCAGAGCGCGTTATGGAACCGTGGTGGTAAGAACAGAGGCTCTTACACTTATGCAGAAATTTTCAATCATGTGACCGGTTTAAGGACGTGCTACCCCAAGAATGAACTTTGTATGCCTGCCAGAGATGAAGAGTATTCGGGAGATACAGAAGCGAGGCTCTATTACAGTGGCGCCGACAGGCCGATACGAAGGCTGGGCACGATGCGCACAAGCTCTCACGCAAATGCGCTCAGGAGACGACGCAAGGACAGCATTAAAAAAAAAAAGCGAACGACCAAAACAATGAGGGGAAAACAATGATAAAGAGCCGGGCCAAGAGAAAGCGGCCGAAGGAAACGACGCGAGGCAGGCGTTCAAGGTGCAGCAATTTCTCGGCAGGAGGGCGCAGCAGGGGTGTTGCCATGAGGCGATGGTTGGATGAGCGCGCCCACCGCGCCTTTGGCTCCGGCTGATGCTGCGGACAAGTGCGCCCGCAGACAATGGGCTTCCGGTGGAGTATAAATGGCGTCCAGGCACGGAGAGAGAGCTACCAACCAGGACGGTGCACAGGCGCAGCATACTCTGTTTCATTCAACGGATGCTGCCATTTTGAAATTGCCCGGCTGTCTATAGATCGCACACTTTCATCGCTGCAGCACGAAGTTAAATGCAGCAGCGAATTAGTGATCAATTTCTAATCAATCGTAATAAGTGTTGGAATTTGACGTCCCAAAACCACGATATGATTATGAGAGACGCCGTTGTGCGCGGCTCCGGAAATTTCGGCCACCTCGGGTTAAGGGGTACCGACCCCAATTTTCTACAACAGGAGGTTACTTTACCACATATAAATGTGAGCAGGTGTGAAACTCCGAAAATGCCGATATGTTATCTTGATATTAAAGTCAAGTTTCTGACGGCGCACCCGACGTCAAGCTACAGTACTAATCCCGGTGACCTCACGCAGAAGTCTTGCTACCTGCGATGACGTCTTTTACCAAAACATTCAAAATAGCCTCCTGAGCGTCACCAAGGCAGCAAGCAGCCAGGAAACGTCCCCACATTTTACGCGAGCACGTGATGAGAAGCTTATGCCCGGTTGCGGTTGTGACTGTAGTTACTTTTCCAGCGTGCACAGATTTTCTAAGCTCCTGAGGACTTCAGTTGCCGTTTTGTTGCGTCAAAGTGAAAGCTGAAGTCACAGAATTAACTGAATAATGCGCGGCAGCGCATTCAGCAAGCATCCCTAAATGTTGTCAAGAAATCAACGACAGCTTTGAACCTAAAGGCACACATCCACTGTTTACTGCGAAGTCTAGCATACGGGTCTCAAACATGGAGGTAACAAAACGAGGGAAAAAAAAAACATTGAAGACCACGTAGCGGGCAACGAAACGTGATATGATAGGAATAACAGGAAAATTCGAGAACGGCCGTGTGTGTCAGGGAACTAACAGGGCTTTGCAGGTGTATCATCCAGCGAAATAAATCGACCCGGGCCGAACCACGTAATGCGTAGAGCAGAAAACTGGTGGGCAGCAAGAGCAACGGGACGGTTGGTTATACCAAAGAATAGAAAACGCGGTCGGGGAATAAAGCAGGAAGTTAGATGGGGTAACAACGCTCGGAAGTTCGAAGGGATAAAATGAAATCAGCTCGCAGAAGACAGTGTAAACTGGGGATCATTGGGAGAAGGTCCTGCATCGGACAAAAAACGGGCTGACAACGACTTTAAACGAGCAACGCTGGTCAGCGCAGCACCCGTCACGCACCATATATTCTTACGGAGCGAGCTACTTGCACATGCGCCGTGTTGCGTTCACAAACCGCACGGACCGCGGCCCCCTACAAGAGCCTCCGCATATGCGAAGTCACTATAATAGAGAACGCAAGCCCATTTCCTCGAGGCCCCTACAGGCGAACAAAGACGCAACTGCGAGCGGCACTGCGAAATCGGCCACTCAAACAAGCACAGCCACCCGTCCCCAAATCACACGGCGCAGATGTGGGCCAGGACGATGTTCGGGGTCCCCAAAAACATGAGCAGCGCGTTTCTTCCTCGTCTTCATGGCGATACCAGCGAAGAAGAACAGAATAGACACGCGAGGAAGAAACAAAGAGCGCACGCTCCGCCGTTGCCTGCGAGTTCAAGCAGCCCAACATCGGCAAAATGATGCGAGCGTGATGCAGAAGCTAGCGGTTCGAGAAGCTCGCCGTGCCTCGCGCAGTCAGCGAGAATAACCCCCGTATTCACAAACGCTCCTCGACTCGAATTTCGTCCTCCACTCGGCGGAGTTGAGCACTGCGCCACTGCTCGACTGAAATGAGGGCTGCGCTTCTCAAGAAACGCTGCAGATTATAGTCGATATGCAGTGACTTGGTCTGCCAAGAGACGGCGCTCCCACCGACTTTTTCAAGTCAAGGTGAAGCGTTGAGTGAAGGGGGCGTTCTAGAATACGGCGTTAAGAGATGGGACGGGGAGGACGAGGAGCAAAGGTGCGGAAGCCAAAGGCACTCCTGTTGGCGCAGTAGCGGAAACAGCTGCGATACTGGCACTGCCTGAGCACGAGGAGGAGGGTCCAGCATGGCTCGTGAAATGCCATGCAAATGAGCGCTTTCGTCAAGAATCGCAGAACTCCTTCTCGGGAGCACGCTTGGGCACAGCGTGGCCCCTCCACAAGGCCAGCAGAAGCAGGGAGCTACAAGGAGCGAACGACAATCGCCTCCGCATCACGCGAATGCATTAGAGCGAAGCGGGACCGGTAGTAGCAACCGAACAACAAAAGGATGGACCCCCCCCCCCCCCCCCCCCCACGAGGCTCCTTCCGAAACTAGTTCTCTTTCCTGCACGGTCGCGCTCGATGCTTTTTATTATCATTTATTTATTTTATTCTTATGCTCGTTCTCTTCTGGGACACATTAGCCTCGTGGTTTCGTTAACCGGCAATAGAAGAGACGTGAAGAGAGAAAGAAAAAGAAAGAAGCGAAAGAAACTGGTCCGCTTGAGAGCTCTCGTGAGAGCTCAATCGATCCACCTAGTGCAGCGGGCAAAATGACCCATCTCGTTTACGTACTCGCGACAGAGCACAAACAGTATTTCTCTGAACGGGTCACTCTCGACACACGTTCAAACATCAACATAGCACATTGCCAAAGACAGCGTTTCTACCTCGTGTGCAGGAGTACAGTATAGGATTTTTGAGCTACGATAACGCGAAATTATAATAAAGACAAACAAATAAAAACCAGGGTATTCACAATGACAAGATACAAATCGGCTGTAGCTGAACAAATAATTACGTACGACACATGTACTAAAGGAAACGCGCTATCGTGAATTAGGAAGAAGAGTTAGGAGACGTTCACAAAAAGAAGGAATTCAGGTCTTTCGGCTAGCTCAATTATGCCTCAAGGAACCACACGCACAACTTTTCACAGGCGGTCCCCTGGCACCGCTACAATTCACCCGGTTCTGCCGTAAATCGACGACGCAATGCCGAGGCAACGACGTCAGCCTTGGTATACTCCAGCGTCTTAGTCCAGAGAGGAGGTGTTTATTCTTCCCTAGCGGAGGAATTTTATCGCAGGGACATGTCACATTTCGCGCTGGATGTACCCAATCCTGAGTTGGGATGTGGAAAAGTATAGTGTAAGGTGCGTAGGATTGCAGTAGGTTTACTAGCTATTACTTGTAGGTACCTGGCTAATAAGAACATTGACAAAGCATTTCTGATTCGGCCTCGCATCCGGTCCCTGTGCTAGGTAAACGATTGGCGCCAAGAATTCTAGACAGGCACGCAGGCAAAGGACGGGCAAGCGAGAGGGGTGGCCGCGTTTCACGGCTTTCCTACGAAGCGTCGCCGAGAGACGTCTCTCCCTGTACAGGGGCAAGCAATGAGAACACGCGTAAACACAGCGCGGAAGGAGCAGATCACAGGCTAGCACGTATTCAGGAAGAGTCGCAGCCACCGAAAAAAGGACGCCCGATCGCGACGAACCGACGCACGAAGGCTCCCTCCGGGGCGCTCGCGGTAGAACGGCGTCGCACGGCCCCGACAACTGCGCGCGCCGAGCCACGCCACGCCCAGCGCGCGGCAAAGGACAATCGTCGACGAAGACGGCAACAACGGCCTTCTCCTCGCGCAAAGGCCTCTTTCTCCCGCCAAGCGTGACCCGCGAGTAACGGTCATCACGGACCAACTCCACGAGTTGTTTTACGTCATACGTAGATGCATCTGTAATGCCCATGTTTTCCAGCACGCACGCGAGGAGGGCCGCTCTCGGCAGTCCCGTATGTCTTGCCGAGATGAACATCCGAAGGGCGCGGGGAAGCGTTATCTCGCAGGTCATCCTAAAATACACCCCGCCACTTGCGCGCGCGCAGATGTGCACATAAACGTACGCGAGCGGGGCTGCGAGCGTCGGGTGTGCATACAGCGTCCACGGCCCCGTTTCTGTGGGTGTTGGCAGGTATACGAGGTCTGTTAGCAAATCATCCGAGCTTTGGTGGAAGAACAAAAAATAAAATGGCATAATTGGGGCGTTGGAAACCTAATCCCCCTTAAATTAGTCCCACTGGGACTTCATACACTTCTGCCAGCAGTGCTGCCATTGTTGGGAGCATTCTGAGAAGGCCTCTTTCGGAATGGAGTCTAGCTCAGCTGTAGTTGCAGCCATAATGTTCTCCTTTGTCTGAAAATCGCTCTCCTTTCAATGTCCTCTTGAGCTTGGCAAACAGGGATTAAGGCCGGCAAGCATGGTTGAAAGTCGCAGGAGGTCATATCAGGAGGGTAAGGAGCCTGTTCAACTACAGGCGTCTGACTTTTCGCCAAAAAGTGTAAGGAATGTGCAGGAGCATTGTCGTGATAGATGCGCCAGTTTCCTGACCACAACTCTGGTTTCTTGCACCACACAGCATTACGTAAGCGACGGAGGACATCCCTGTAGTACTCTTCGGTAATTGTTTGATCCTGTTGTGCGTGCTCACGTTGTACTATAGCGCGGAAGTCAAAGAAAGCACTGAGCATCACTTTGACATTGCTGCGCACTTGGCGGGCCTTGTTTGATCTTGGTGACGTGGAATGCTTCCACTGTGACGACTGCGATTTGGTTTCCGGGTCGTAGCCGTACACCCAAGACTCGTCACCAGTAATAATGGTGTTCATGAAGTTAGCGTCAGTGCTTGTGAAGCCCAGCACGTCCTGTGAGACTTCCACACGAAGTTGATTTTGCTCCACCGTGAGCAGTTTTGGCACAAACTTCACCGCAACGCTCTTCATGGCCAAATTTACGGTCATATTGGAACGTGCAGAGAAAGCTGATGCTCACCTCTTCCGCGATTTCCCGGATAGTCATGCGACGGTCCCGCATCACCCCAGCGTACACTTCGGCAATGACCTGGTGATTTCGGCATGTTCATGGCCGACTGGAGCGTGGCTCGCTCTGCACCGATTTGCGGCCGTGTTTCACCCGATTGTACCACTCAACCTGTGTGCGACTCATAGCGTCGTCCCTGAAAGCAGTTTTGATCTTCCGAATGGTTTTCCCTTGGCTGTCGCCCAGTTTCTGGCAGAATTTGATGCAGTAGCACTGCTCCAGTCACTCCGTCATTTTCTTTGCAATGAAAAACCGACGAGAGAACTGCGAACTACCTCACTCAAACGTTGCGCCCGAGCGACTGACGCTATTGGCAGGCGGGAAAAAAATCACGCATGCTCACGAAGGTTCAAAGTCGGCTGATGCAGGCGTGCTCGTTTCAAACCCATCGGTTTTCGCAAAAAAAAAAAATAATAATAATAATAAGGCTGGATACTTTTTTACAGACTATGTACGTAATAAACTTTAGCTAAGAAGCTGCCTTTCATAGGGACTGCTAAAGCATCAGTAATAATCTTATACATTACAACGATCTACAAGACAGCCCACAAATATGTGTCTCTTCAGTTCTTTGCATCGGAGAAAGAGAGCACCTGCTTACTGAACTGTTGCACGTGGGTAGAAAGACCGACGACGCTACCTCCGCAGTGCCTTTCATTCTGGGCGTCACGCATATACATAACAGGCCATAAGGTATCCTGGCGCAACCCAACAAATTATTCTTACGCAGACTGGAAGAAAGCTTAGTGGACCGCGGTATTATTACATACCTAAAGTTTGTACCATGGACACAAGATTGTCGGGGCCAATGAACACAACGGAGATACAGATCGGACGGCATTCACGATGAACGGGTCAGGCGCGAGGCGCGTAGAAGGAAAGCGATTAGGTAAGCAATCTAAATTTCGCTCCCGGCAACGCTGCACCTGCTATGGAGCATTTGCATACGCTTGCCAAAGTAAACGCGCGTACAGAAAAACACGCAGTCCTGGTCAAAACCACGCCGTGGTCGCAACCGACGAGACGACGGAACGATCGCTCCAAGATATATATGGTTTATAAAAAGAAAGCCAAAGCGGCTGAACGGATGAGACGAAAACACCTATAGCGTTGCGTCGGTGCGGCGGATTACGCAACAACCACCGCGCTTAGTGCAAAAACCCGAGGAAGAAGAACACACGCGCGCATCACGTGAGTGCACCTTGGTGCGCACGCGTGCGAACGCAACGCCTCCCCGCGGTGGCGATCGATTCCGCGCGAAAGGAGACATCCCGGCCGGCCGCAACACCACCGCGTACACAAAGGGTCGCGCTTAATCGAATACGCGCCCGCCGTAAAGCGATGACGATCGTGACGACAACTGCGGCTAGACAGCGGAGACCTGGCCATTGTGCGCGGCCTTTTTTTTTGTATTTATTACGTAATGCGCGGACCCATCGCGGTGACCCTAGAGCGGGGATACATAAAGGAGTGGCGAAACGGTACCCCGAAAACCGTTTACCTAATCCTTCTGGGCGGACGTAACCTAACGAAACAATGGCGACGTACCGTGCACGGACGGAGGATCGAACGCACTAACCCACCGTGACACGGAGGGATCAAGGCCGGCAAGCATGCTTGAAATTCGACACGTAAAAAGGTGCGCCTTCTCGTAGTCAGTCCTGTAGGCCAGCGAATTTGTATAAAAGAAAGCTGCGAATGGGTCCAAGTATGCCTGTCTAAATCATATCTAGGAAGCGAGTTTGACGACTGTTGTCTTTGATCACCGGTTTACACGCGCTCTGAAATAAAGAGAAACAAAACCTTCCCTCCAAATACGCGTTGTTGATGTTCACATGTCAGCGCTGCGTTGCACATTACATTACGCATGTTCGGCGTTCCTCACGTTTCACTACCTTACACATCATCTGTCGCAATGTACACGGCGTGATATATCGAATGGCTTCGAAGCTCAGTCAGACACTGGACTGGCGCTACGTCAGTCCCCTAAACAACTATGCATTTACTGAGCACAAAAGAGTCATCTACTCTTACACTGATTGGCACGACTGCTCGCTATCACGCGGGCGAAAGGAAGACATTCGGAAATGCTGAAGCCAAGAGGCCAACAGGTATAGCCAGAGTCCTTCAATACTTTGGTTGAGAGCGTGACCGCGCAAGTTCTTCCGGCCATGAGAGTTCCTGCTTGGATGGAGGCTGAGATGGTAAAAAGGGGCGAAGAGGGGAGTCAATCGTTTGTTTTTACGAATGTGCGACGCCGTATACCGCTCCTCGTTAGCGCATACTTTCGCTGTTGATTCTGACTGCCTCGGAGCCCGTGTACCTGTAAACTCGGCGGTATAAATTAAAGCGCAATCACCTTATGCAGATGTGTACCCCACATGAGCACGCTATATAGACGACAGCAGCCAGCCAAGGAACGTCTCGTTCTCCGTGCGTGTACGTCGTAAAGTGCGCAGCCTCCAACGCACGGTCCGCGCGCTATTCGTAACGCAGCATCGCTCGAGCGGCCAAGCACTATACCACCGCTATTAAGAGTGCAGCCCGCTGCCTCTATAGCCATGCGGACAACAACTTGGGCAAGGAGGACAAAATAGCTCTCATCTGATACAGCGTTCGCAGCCCGAAAACATGGCGCAGCCCTGGCCGGCCTTACGAATGCAAAGCAAGAGAAGTGTGTAATTACGAGCGCGTTCGCGGAACGCACCCGAGATAGGATAAATAGATATAATATACCATACAAATAACCTCCATTCTTTTTTGAACAGTTGCTCACTGGTAAACGTTAACCGCAACGCTCATTTTGTAACGCCCGCGCCCACAACGGTGCAATAGGTTCATCCACTCGGTCGCTTCACCCGACCGCGCGTGCGGAGGATGCCAACTACACAGGCCAGCGCACCTATCGGACTGCCACGCTGAACGCCGCCTGCACGAAAACCTCGCGCCTCAAATTTTGCCACGATGCTTTTTGCTTCCTTATACTTTTCCACATCACCACGCCACCAGAGTGAAAAAAAAAAGCAAATAAATGTCGAGTTTTGCAAGCACAAACCACGACTTCATTTTGAATGACGACATAGGGAACCGAAGATTAATTTTAACCATTTGGGATTCTCCATTACCGCGAACCCTTTATATATATATATATATATATATATATATATATATATATATATATATATATATATATATATATATATATATATATAATACACGCGCAAGGGTTTCGCAGTAATCTGCACAATTTCGTATATTATTTTTTCACTGCCATCTCCTCTTCAGAGAGGACATTGGCGAGTACGATGATGCGCGATTGTGAAGGCTCACGTTGCATACATGCAGAACACCATGAAAGCAGTGCCAAAGCGTGCACAGCTGGCACGTGTTATGTATATTAGACGAAGCCACGCGCGACGGTCAGTGGAAAATTTCGGCAGTTGCGGACCCTAAGTGCTTTTGGACGCACCACTTTCCTATTGCTTCGGCGCGGTGCCAGAGACTTTTTTTCTCTCTCTCTCTCTCTGAACTCCGCGCTTCTGCAATGTCCGAGGACAGGGGGAAAAAATAGGCGTGCAAACCGTTAAAACACCAAACGTGAGATGCCCCAGGCTGCCTCTTTGTCTGTTTTGCTTGGATTTCCTTTCGTTTCTTTGAACGAAAGATAGTCGCCAACTCGCGAAGCTGGAAAATCATTGCTTCACAAACATCCTCTCAAAACCAGAGCGCCGCATGCGAGCCGCCGTTGACAATAAACTACAGATATAGTCTAAGGAGCCTACACTGTCACTTTATGAAAGAAAATGACGTTCACGACAAAAACAAAAAAGACTGCAATTATATCAAGAGTAAAATCAATACATCTCGCCCCGTAAGTAAAAACCGTTTTCCGGCAATAAAAAATCAAGAATCCACCCTTCAGAGGATGAGGAATAACGAACAAAACTAACAAGCTATGATGCACGCGGGTAATGCACTACGAAGAGCATCGCGATGATCGAGCGGGCGTTCCTTTCTTTGCTTTGTCTCCGCTTTGGGGAGCAACCTGAAATTCGACCACGGAGGCATTTGCCCTCCTCCAGATGACTCCCTCTTTTGAGAAGCGATGAGTTATGAAACAGCTGGGCAAAGCTTAATGGGAGAACGCATGGCGAAACAAACCTCCTTTTTTCGTGCGCGCTCTCACTACGTTCCAGAACATCGGGACCTTTTTGTACGTGTCAGCTGTGATAAGCGCATTAACGGAAGATGCCTGGGAAGTACCGAACCCTTAAGATCGACAACGCCACTAGAAAGAAAAAAAAAAAACACGCTACCTTGCGGATCTCCCAGCAGGCATCATTTGGCGCTCTAAATGTTCGTATTCGTGCAGTAAAAATGAATAGTTATGCGATAACCACAGCTATTCAAGTGATTCGCAGTGATTGAAGTGGATTTTGTTATTTTTTGGAGCATACTTTGGAGCAGGAAAAGTACTACTTTGGAGCAGTCATAGTTTTCGGAGTAGATAATAAATTCGTCATGTATTAATTCGAGATCAGAGCATTGTCGAAGCATCTCATAAATATTTTTATTATGTATTTACCAGACAACAATCGAAGTATATTTCATGAAGAAAACAATGGCAGGTTCTCAAGAATGTGCTGTGAAATGAGCTACAATTTGAAATATTAGTATTTGGGGCAGAAATTAAATTAAACCGGAAAAGCTAAGCTCCACATTTTAGAAGTAACCACAGTCTCGTAAACGAGCAGTAGATAATAGGTATGAGACAAAAGCAATCGTCTCATTTTCACATTTCACCACACTAGCCTGCATGTCCAGCTGAGAGGAAAAAAGAAACAGTTTATATGGTAATATGACAGTTCTGTCGCATAAATGGGATCAGAGCTGATATTGCTGCTCAATGGGATGAAAGTAGACCGATATATTTTCAAGTTTCTTAAGGACTTATGAGTTGATCAAAGAGTAAAAGTTTGTCACTCCCGTTTTAGCAGTGTCATTTCGAAGCAGCTTCGGAGCGATTGCTAACAAAAATTACTGTTTGGAGCAGCATGGAGCAACATTTCTCTTTTAGAGCAGTTTGGAGAAATTGGAGCAGCACTTCCATCCCTGAGCGAGACAAGTATTCCAGACGACCGTGAACGCTTACCAAGGGAGGAAGCAACGAGGCAGCTAGTTGTTACATCTCAGTCACTCCAAAACATAAATCACACAGATTGCCTTTTCAGTATTAGCCTTGAAAACGTAGCATGGCGCCACCTACGCTGTGACGTCACTCAGAGAATGGTGGGTTGTGGTGTCAGTTGCTGGAAAACCACATTTCCGAAGCTCTAGCACCACACGAGATTTTTCCTTGTTTGATTCAAGCTCATTCTTTAGGGAAGCAGCATGGTTTGATAAATCCGGAGGAGCAAACCAAGTGCCAACCGTGTGTCTAATTAGCATGCTATACAGTCGTGACTTGAAGCAGTAATCTCTGACGCCATGGAGGACGATGAAAGTGACGTCGCGAAGCTGTTCATGGTAAAACCCTTCATGGGATTTGTAACTTGCAACGACGGGGGACACGCACCACCGAGCTGTAATACCACTCCGCATGCGGTGCACATGCACTATCCAGTCCCTCGTGCCAACAAACAATAGAGCTGGAGCTTTGAGAGATTGATTTACGGAGTGGTGCACATCCCCTTTCCTCCGTAAATGACGCAATATATTGTGCGTGTGATTGTATGTGCTTTTAAGTGTTGATGTCAGTGTATAGCCATATAGTGACCACCACCCAGCGCTCGGAGTGGCATGTCAGGCGAAAAGCCAGGCGAACATGAGTCCATAATTTTATAAAAGCATTGCTCTCTCCCTTGTACCCTTGTACGTAGAAAACATACATCAGGCCACGCATAGTTCTCACACGTCCCAAGTTACGGCAACCCGTTTACATCACATAATATAGCGTAATCGTTGATGCGGCTATATATATATATATATATATATATATATATATATATATATATATATATATATTTTCAACTTTGGGCTCGTTCCAATGTCGCGGGGTCGCCCAAGGGTAGACTTGTGGTGGTCGGACCGGCTTTGTTGTTCCAGCGCTAGCTTCGTTCCTGCGAAAGGTTCTTTCTCATGGAGAGGAGGGTCGCGAACGGCGCCGGATAGTCTGCGGGGGAGCTGCACTGTGGAAGCCTAAACGGGCGTCGCCGTAGTTTACTGTGTGTGTTTACTTTAGTTTAGGACAGCAGTCCTCAAGGAGAAACTCGGTGGAGGCCCCCGCGCTTGAATGTACCTGTTTGAATTCGTTCCAGTCAATTTGAGTTGTCAGCGGAGACGTTTGTGTGGTTCATTCCGGTTTGGTCTCCACGCAAGCTCTCGGATTGTTGCTAGGGGAGCCGGGGGGGGGGGGGGGGGGGGAGTCGCGCATAAGACGCTGCGAAAGCAGGTTGAAGCGTGTGCTGCGCAGAGTTGTCCCAATTACGTAGCGTACAAGTGTGTACAACGTGTTTAAACCAAATAAGTCAGTTCAGGAGAAAGTCTACGGAAATGCGGTGCGTACGTGTCGATCCTCTCTCCGGCGGCGACCAAGTATAGCGACCAGAACGCTACGCTACAATATACTGCACATGCACATCAAGAGGAAAGGAACAGCCCTTGTACGAAGTGCTCGCTCCGGGGTTGATGCACACCCGACGCTGCGTTCAGAAACACCATAAACGAAAATAAAAAGATAGCGGGGGGGGGGGGGGGGCAGAACACACGCGACTTCGTTGAGAGAAAGGGGCGCGCACACGCGACCGCACGAAAGAGATAATGGTTGGTACGACAACGAGGGCGCGACACAGTTGCGTGTGAATCAGATACGGCGCACGTGGTATAGCTGCGAAGCGGCATTAAGTCGATCTAACGGCCATCTACAGAAAAACGCGGGTCACGGGAGCCCGCAGCCGTTGCGACAGTACGGAGGGCCCGCGCTGCCCCATCTCTAAAACATCCCGCGCATACGCAATCAGCTTTATTATATTCCCCGGCAGGTGTTGGACCATTCCATCCATCACTCGAGATCGCCACTTGTGACGCGTTCGTACGCGCCAAAACATGGAATATTCTGCTTATCCGCGTTAAGTATCACAGTCGAATTTCAGAATGCACCGCGGCAGATTCCTCCGAAGGTATAAAAATGTTCGCTCGATTCGATTTGTGGGGTTTAACGTCCCAAAACCACCATATGATTATGAGAGACGCCGTAGTGGAGGGCTCCGGAAATTTCGACCACCTGGGGTTCTTTAACGTGCACCCAAATCTGAGTACACGGGCCTACAACATTTCCGCCTCCATCGGAAATGCAGCCGCCAAAACCGGGATTTGATCCCGCGATATAAAAAAAAACGTTCGCGGGAAAAAATAACTCAATGACAGTGTGGGAGTTAATGAAAGACCCCATTTTTTGAACTTCATGGTCAGCTGTTTATCACGCGGCGGTTCCCTTCCCCTGACTAATACTTGAGAGTTCAGAGAGTTCTGCTTCCAAGCTATAAAAACACAACGAAAGAGGTGTGAGAGAAAATCGATGCGGAAATGCCCAATATCGCTTGTTGGCCTCCACATCCTTGTGTCACTGTATCATCAATGGTTTCCACGTCGGAACCCAGCCGATTCCTAACCAGATATTTCAAAGACTTCAAAGGTTATTTATTCGTAACGATTTCACTAGCTCCTATTCTTCCAATACATGACTGAAGATAAAGAACAATGAGCTTTTTTGTGTTAGTCTTAATTTTTTTCACAATACTCAAGCTTCAACACCATGCGAGCTTACATATCCCACACGCACACGCTGCTGGCACCTATGAGACGCACGCAGATGATCGTCTCTTTCGAAACGAGCGACGGCGTTGCAGCCGAAGCATGCGGCGTGTGGGATGCGTAGCCTCGTGACACGACGACCCCGATAAGAGGCCGCCGAGGACCTAGGAGTCGCGCAAGGCGCGTGCAGTCGCATAGCGGCCACAGCCCACGTCCCGACGTTGCTCGGGCATACACCGAGAAAAATAACAGCACGGAGACTTCGTTAGGATGGGAAGGGGGCAGAAACACTCCTTAATTACGCACAGCTTATGGAGACAAGTGAGCCGGCAACACTCAGCCAGAAGAAGGTTTAATCTGAAGAGAAACGAGGCCCCCCAATAAAATAGCTGAAAGCGAAGACGCAGGGACTCGTCGTCTGCCGAGTTCAATTACGGCGGCAGTCGAGTGAGGCCGCACTCTTGCAAGATGGCACGGTACAGCACGTAACGAGTCGACTTTCTATTATTTCATGTTTCATCTACGTGATTCGTTCGGACAGCTGTTCGAGCAGCACATCGTGAGGCAAGAATAGGGGGGGGGGGGGGGCAATCGATTGGAGTAAACGATGAGAAACGAACAGGATTGGGGAGCGAGAATAATGATTGCGGTATTTTGGCCGGCGCAGATTGACTCTCCTAGGGTCGTTATCCGTCAACAGCAGAGCTAGACATTCACCAACAAATTTCCTATGCGTTAAATAGCATTTACAGGAAATGCTTTTTATACGCTTCTTCAAGCTGCGCTTACCTGTGCCCTTTAAAAAAAAAGCGGACGCATTTATTCTCTTATTCACGCTCAGAGACACCACAGAATTGCTACGAATAAAAAAAAATTGCCACAAAGGGTTGCAGATGCCGAGGTCCTGACAGGATCACACAGCACCTGTACTAAGTTTTAAAGTCATAACTCTTAACTCGCAACAATATGAAGCCTACAGTGAACACTTATATTCACTGCTCGAATTAATGACCAGAAAAAAACAATAGCAATGCGACACACACGGAGACCACCTGTACGCCCTGTAGTTCGATGCAGCGTTGTACGTACACAGCATAAGACGCGCTCGCGAGGCAAATATTTGTATACACGACGAACGCTAAAGGTGCGGAAATGCGCCTACAGGTGGATTTATGACGTAACCTTGTTTCTGCAAGTAGTAATATCTATCTCGTATAGACAGAGCCACAGGTCAAGAACAATTGATCTGTGAAAGAGGACAAGGTGAAACTCGTACCAAGAGGGCGAGGAGATTCAGCAGCGTTGCCCGATACCGCAAGGTTAGCTTTCCTGCAACGCAGTACGAACTAATGGCGGCTAGATTCACTTACTGCAAACAGCCTATTCAAGCACTCGGTTTGATTTCGGAATGACGTGGAAAATGTTGAGTCTGCTTTCTTGATATAAGCACTGATAATAGACAAGCCCCAGCATGTTCTAAGGCCGCATCACCGCCATTACCAGCGGCCGTGCCATTACTTGAGCAAATATGCAGTGCAGAGAAGCGCACTTTCGAATTACGCTCAATGTGTGCGCGTGGAAACCGCAGTGGAAACATCCACAGAGCGAGTGACGAAACGCTGCTGAGCGCTACAAAGCGGTCGGGCCTACCGGCGTGGGAGAGAGTTTTTTTTTTTTTTAAGTCGCGAGTTCGAAAAAAAAAAAAAAACAGCGCGCGGCGCACACCATACATCGGCCAAGCCTGTGCACGCTCGTAGGTACAGAAAAGCAAAGCAACCGAAGGCACGCACGAACAGCGCCAAGAAGTGCGTTTTCGGCGAGAGGGAAGAAGCCGCGCAGCTGAGTGCCGGCTCCACGGAAAAACACACGAGGCAGCAGCAGGCCCCCACTCGGTTTCCGGTTTACAAATAACGGTGCAAAGACGAAGGAAGAAAGGCCGACCGGCAGATGCCGAGCAAGCGGCCGTCTATCGCGATGCTAATAAAATATACACGGCCCGGATGAGGCGCACGCACTTCGCTCGTAAACTATTAATAAGCGCTGTTAGGAGAGGCCCGGGGCAGGAACCTGGTGCGATTTAATTGCCGACATGAGAACGCTCCGACGGAGTCAGTGGGGAACTTTGAGAAAAGTGCGCTACACTGCTACAACAGAGGTCTCGAACTCCTCTCAGCGGGCCACATTCGCCAAATCTAGTCTTCCGGAAGGGCCGTGACGGTGAACAGGATAGGGGCAACCGGAACCCCCTCCTGCCATCCTGTCAGCTAACGCTGTCATTTGACGAAAGGCGGCCTTCCCCCATACCTGGTATTTGGGTCAATTCTGAGGATGATTTCACATCAGGATTCAAATAATATCACTACTCATCTCTTGCATGATTGAAATCTGGACGCCGATTCTGAAATATCGAGTTTCCTTCAGCTACCATGTTTCAACACTGGATGACCCCACCGGTTGCCTCCCGAAAATAAAGCTTCCGATACCATTTCACACCTTCGTAGCTCATGCAAGTACTTAGACAAATAAAAAGACAATATGTGAAAAAAAAAAGGCATGCGCGGGCCAGTTGTTAGAGACCCCTTTGAGCAGGAATACGTCCGTTTTACTCGAGCAATTACTACACACACTTCGTGAACATCGTTCTCAGAGTTGGACGAAGCGAACGACTGCTATACAGTTTCCGAAACACGCCCGACCCCAAGCGCTTCGAACCCACTCACGATCAGGTGATCATGATGTTTTGCGCTGCTTAACAGCACAAAGACCACGTCTGACTGAAGAGCGCCAGCGAGGTAATCATTAGGTCTCAATGCCGAACTCAAGCATAATGGTTCGTACACGACGTGGTTGTCAACTACGAGACACTTTTCTTTCACAGGCTGCTCCAAATTCGTTCTGTTTTTTTTTTTTTTTCAAAGCAGTTTTCCATGACCGTCTAGCGTAGCCACAAAAGCGCAGCGAGAACATTTACAGGGCAACGAAGCGTTAGACACTCATTTTTCATAATGCCAGCTGAATGGTACGTGGGGTAAGCTATATGGGAGCAAAAGAAAATGCAGACGAATAGGCGGCTTGGGGAGCACGAGTTCATAGTCCTTGAGACATAACTTGTGCACACGCAGCGGGGCGTCTTCGCTACTTGGTAATGCATTCCGTCGCCGTTTACCGAGGCAGGAATACCGCCGCAGAAGAAGCTTGCGGTGGCTTCGCATAGCGGGCGGATGCGCCTACGATTAGCAGGTTGTGAAACAACCGGGTGATAACACACTATGGTAGCGAAGCTGCCAACGAAACGAGATCTCGAGAGTTTTTCCACGCGTTCGGGCTATATACCACCACTGTCGCTGTAGCATGACATTTTGGTCAATGGACGTCAGGTATGACATAACTGAGTGTAGTCGCGAAGATCGCGAATACAAGGAAGAAACAGAAGCGAGTGTATTACAATACTAGCGGGGGCACTGTGCCAAAGAATGGCTGACAGCATCTTGCACTCAACGTCACCTTCGTTCTCTCATCGTTGCTGGGTGGTCTCTAACGGCGGGATCGAACGCATTGCCTCGTCAGTATGTAACGGATGCACAACTTCCTATTTTAATCTGTCTGCAGCTGATCAACCACCGACACAATAGATAATCATTCGACATAGTTTAAACAAGTTCAAGACGAATACTCCGTCATGCGTACACGTCACAAATAAGGCCACTGCGGACAAGTCGCAACGTGACCCTGTACGTATACCCGTGACGTAGACTGGCAGAATTAACGCACAGGGCAGAGAGGGAGTTGATATTTTACTCGAGGATACGACGACTTACGTTCTTCATCAACAAACGAACGAAAATGTCCGAGGCCGAGCGCTCACGAACGCAGCTACTGCTTGTGCCACCACTCCGGCGTGACATTCAAGGCTTCGCGGGGACCGGCTTCCGCGAAATGTGGACCGCGCCAGCGCTCCGGGCCCGTATTTAGAACTGAAGGGTGGGATGAAGAAGAAGACAAAATGGGCTTCGCCCTGGGAAGGGTATAGAGCCGACGCCGTTAACACATACGCGTCGAGCCCCGACGGCGATCAGCCGAGGCGAGGTCGCCATCTAGCGAGCGGGAGGAGTGCCCCTTTCCTGCCCCCTTCAGCAAGCTTCGACTGCTCAGCCCGTTTTCAAAACAATAACAAGCCAGATCGCACGCACACAGACCCGGCGACCTCGGTCGCGACAGGAAAGGAGTCCCTCCCGGCCGCCGACCAGCGCGGCAGGCTTCGGCTGCTGCTGTTTCTAGCGACGCAGTCAAAACAAAAGAGCAGGCCCTCCCGCGTGTTATCGTAGGCGACGCCAAATGCCAAGGGAAACGGAACTCTTCAGCTCCTCTGGATAAGACGCCAAGGTCCACTCAGTCGGGCAGCGGCACGCAGTATCGACAGCGTACGTATGTACGCACGCATGTACACACAACGGGAGGAACAGCACTGTCCGCGGTAGCCTCGACGACCGCCAGAAAAGCCAAGGAGAAGCCACGGAACAAGCAGGCACGTCGCGATGTTTTTGCTTCCCCAACGCAGGGAAACGAGAAGCCCGTTTGGGATTTCCCAATCGGATCATGAAGTATCCTTGATCGCCAAAATGACGTTCGTATATAAACGCCGTTTTTTTTTTGTTTTTTGCCGCGAACGTAAATGCAGTGCTTGATCGCAAGGATATGTTCGCTTGTACGGCCGATGCGTACTCGCCACATCGAACAATGGAAAACAAAAACGAAACACCCCAGATTCAGATTTGGCCTGTCAGAGTTGAAGGGACACTAAACTGAAACAATGATTCCCTTCAGATTGATAAACTGTACTCTGACAACTCTAATGTAGCAAGTTTCACTATCATGAGTCCATTATTAGAGGACAAAATCGGGGTTGAAGTTTCATTTTTAAATTACGCGCCCAAAGCTACGCAAGTGGCATCACTGATATTTTCGCGACATCGGCTGATGAAGTTTTCGGTCACTTCGTACTAGGTCTATGGCCAGCACAGATGACGATGTGCTTCATATTTACCGATTAGGCACTATTAAACTAGAACCCAGTAGACTACTTCAAAAATCTATGACGCCATGGTGTTTGGTGCGGGAATCTCCAACAACCCCTAAAAATTCTCCAGCGTTTTCTTTTCGCGAGTTTGTTTGCTCGGTTTACCAATCGTCGTCTCGCGGTAAGAGTGACGATTTTTTTTTTTTGGGGGGGGGGGGGGGGGTATTGCAGAATTTTGCTTTACCAATACGCTAAAGATCGCTATTCTATTCAGCGTGTCTTTAATATTGCACGACAGTACTCTGAGAACTACAAGGCGGAGGAAAAAAAGACAAAAGAAAACGCAAAAGCACAAATACTTAGAGATGACAAAATTTGCAGAGACGTTCTGTGCCCAGCCTCGTTCGAACGTTTTACGACCGAGTCCGCCCAGGGCTACATCGTAAGTTTTCCAAGAATGTCGCTAAATAAAAACAATAAAAGTATAGGTGGCGCGTTTCCAAAATCCGTCAAAAGCAGTCGCCCGCGCTAGCAGCGCTGTCGGCTCGTCTTCCCTCTCGCTCTTATTTTAAACCACAATAAGGCAGTAAAGAAAAAAAAACAAAACGGGAAGGACCTTGCAACGCGCTATCTCGTTGTTAACGTCATTACCTTCTAGCTTTTTTTTTTTCTTTCCATTCCAGACAAAATACGGAAAGCAGCCAAAGCACTAATCGGCGAGTGTTTCGCACACAAAATACCACAGCCCTTAGCAGGTAAAAAATATTCGCTTTCTTCTGACCACCAATCATGACAACAAAAGATTACAAAGCACCCGAAGGAACATAATGGCCCGTTTCACGTGAAATCGTTCATTGCGTGCGTCATGCGAACGTGAAACATGAAATATCAACTGAAGCAGCTCATAAGGTTTTCATTGAGTCCCCCGTCGCGGTGGTCTATAGTGGCTAATGTACTCGGCCACTGACCCGCAGGTCGCGGGATCGAATCCCGGCTGCGGCGACTGCATTTCTGACGGAGCCGGAAGTGTTGTAGGCCCGTGTGCTCAGATTTGGGCGCACGTTAAAGAACCGCAGGTGGTCGAAATTTCCGGAGCCCTCCACTGCAGCGTCTCTCATAATCATATGGTGGTTTTGGGACATTAAACCCCACATATCAATCAATCAAGGTTCGAAGATGGCCTTCCAAGACACAGTAAGCGCAGATGTCGATGGCAGGTGACATCACACCCTCGCGAAAAGACGACAACGGGATACAAATTCTGCAACCAACAGAGCACGGAAGAAGAAAGGCAAGACAAAAAGAGAGTAGTTGTGCCAGGTCATTATTATTATTATTATTATTATTATTATTATTATTATTATTATTATTATTATTATTATTATTATTATTATTATTGACAACGATCCCGCCCTCGTGCGTTTAACGCGCACGTTGCAGCTGCCTCGCTCGGGTCATGCACCGCCGTCGCCCAAACGCATATAGCGAGGCCGTCCGTCGATGTCGGCCATGAACCGAGTCCTTTCAAGTTTGCTGCAAAAACCATTGGCCGAGGAAGAAAACAATGGATGCCCGCTACGAAGCAAAACAACCGTGCACGCTGTCACAATGAACAACCGCCCTTGCTGAGCACAGGGTTATGCGCATGTGCATATAGCCCGCGAAAAACAAAGAGGGTCGGCAAAATGGTTGGGGCACGCATAAGTGCATAGCTATAGTACAAAACGTAGCTCCATTGCGCAGAAGTTCTACCCAAGATTCCGCCTCAGGCAGACCGAACAAGAAAAAAACTCGGCATCCTTGCTGCGCGACCTACGGTGCCCATGCCCATCTTCGACAATGGGCACCACGCGGCGTCTGCGCTGACTGGTATCATCTTGGGGCCTCGTGTGCCTCGTACAGTAAACTTCACGGCGACAAAGGCCTTATTGTAAATACACTAGCACACAACCTACTACAATCTTATGACTACCTTAGTTAAGTTTAAAAAAATAAGTTACTTAATTTACTTGATACAACCTTACAACCACGACCTTAACACACTTCCTTAAGAATTTTAACACACTACCGTAAGAATTTGGGGCACGCAAATGGTATGATTTCAATTAATAACTTGCTTTCGAATCGGCCCAACGTTCAACATTTAAGTATATGTGAAAACACGTCTTACTTGCTTGGCCTCTAATATTTTTTTTACTCCACTTTTTTTTTCCAAAACGTGCATCGGGAAATTCCCTTATGTATTTTTTTTTTCTATTTGCCTTAAGGCCATTGCATTTCAAGGTGGTTTATATAACTTAATGGATGCCAGCTCGTTGGTTTTCACATGGATGAAGGTGGAGTAAGCTATTGTTTTTTCCTCTGCTTTCCTTTCTGGGGGATGAGCGCAAAACAACGCGACGCGACGGAACACGACACACCCACACGACACACCTACACAACAGCGCGCTAAGGTATACACTGAGCTATAGAGAGACAAAGAGGCTCTACGTTCATAATGTTCAGGTGACCCAATTTCCGTCCTCTCGCATCGGGCTCTCGGGCGTCATTTCCTATACGGGGCCTCTCCTCTGCTAGCGCCGGCTGTCAGCAGTGAATCAGCTATGACAAACAATCCGAGCAAGCCTCCGCGCAAGGACAATATTTGAGACGGGACCACATCATAGTAAACAGCACGATCTCTCTCGACAATGTCCAGGTCAGCAGCGCGACGAGTGATGCACGATATATTGTTCAACAGCGCTGAGAGTCGATCACTCAGCCGTTGGCCCACCTTCGTGTGTTTCTCGAATGAATCAATCAGCCTTGTTGGATACTACGGTACTTCTTTCAAAGTTCACAGCGCGGCAACAATCGACACATCCCAGTCAAGCAGGTATATACGCCGCTCAGAATCGCCTCCAGGGTAATTTCGGCGCTGCTGTCGGGATCCTCCCGAGAAACGCGCACACGAATTTTGTACCTGCCCCGAATCGGCCACTCTACATCTCGAGTCCAACACGAAGGTGCTTCAACAGACACGTGCGCACTCGATATAACCAAACAGCGCATGTAAAGAAACAACTTCGGAATTCTAAGTTCCATTAGCGTCAAATAAGCTGCTTGAAAGGAGAGATCGATAGTGTTAGCCACTAGACAGCCGCTGCGTAAAAATAAAGCTCCACTGTTATATCTCGCTCCATGCCGAGGAAAACAAAGCCAATAAAGTCAATAAGCAAAGCCAATTTGAAGCGAACGGCTTTTAGATGCGGAGCATCTTATACTCGCGCCTTGTAGTGCGCCGTCCGCGTCGTCCGCGCCGTCCACACCGCTTCTCGAACATTCGACAGCTGACGCGCGCGCATGCGCCGTCGCGCCATCGCCCACTCTTCCACCATCTGTGCATCCCTTCCTCCTCTACACACCGCGCGCGCTTCACTCCTCCACCATCTGTGCACCCTTCCTCCTCTACACACCGCGTTCGACATCTACAATTCTCCTGATTCTCCAGTGGACGCGCATGTGGCGTCGCGCTTCGAGAACATTCAACAGCTGACAGTGCATGCGCCGTCGTGCTGTATATATACTCAAGGTCGGCGCTCGCTCGCTCAGTTGCCGCTCGTCGGTTGGTTTGTACGGCGCGTCGACGTTTCAAGGTCGCGGTGAAATGAATTCCAACGAATCCACAAACCCAATGATCGACGTCCCTTCGACCAGCGCCGCCCTTTCGCATACGTGTGTACGTGTTCACTCATTTAACACCCCCTCCTACAACCACGTTAACCAATTTAGCCATCGACCCAAGTAAGTCGCAATTTAACACCCCATTTCACAACCACGTTAACCAATTTAGCCATCGACCCAAGTAAGTCGCACTTTAACACCCCGTTAACCAATTATATGGTCCGCATCCTCCTCAGTGTTCCCCCGAGGGAAGCTGCGGGCAATTTTTTTTTGAAGCCGTTTGCTTCAAATAAGCTGCTTGAAAGGAGAGATCGATAGTCTTAGCCACTAGGCAGCCGCTGCGTAAAAATAAAACTGCGACAACCAGAGCACTTTCAAACTCCGTTTTCATTTTTCAAGATTAATAAGCAACACGGTGACGAAGGAATATTAATCCGTAGACAAACCGGTTCGTTCGCTACAGCAAACGTTCGATCGTATACAACGCTGAATGATATAGCGTATGAAATAGAGCAATCCGTTTGCGCAACAATTATAGAGTCCCGAAAGTATAATCTACTGCATGTGCTATATATCTATAGTCTCCAATGAACGAAGAGCACCGATTATGTCGTAATACGACATCGAAAGCTTACTTAGTATTTCAGTCTAGGTCATACAATTTCGAAACTAACAGGCATTCGTGTACAGAGCCCCTGCTCCTCACTCACGGTCCAGGACACGGGAGAAGCCCGATGGATGACCCACCCATGGATACCGCTGACGCCGTGACGCCATTGGAAGACCTATTTTTGTTGCGCCACAGGAGGCCAGACGCCGCGGTCTCTGTGCACCCCCTGCTACCGCAGCAGTCGAGCTGACATTTCTGCGGCTCCCTCGAGGTAACACCGCTCGCTGACGTTGACGGCAAAAGGAGAAGCAGCATTGCCCATCGATTACCTCGACGACGACGACAAGAATTGCCGAACGGAGCAGGAGCTCGAGAGCTGGCGTTGCGACATTGGTAGAGGGAGAGGATACGAACCGAGGAGCGTGAAGTATACGCGCACCTGAACGAAGCAGAATGACACAGTGACGAACGGAAGCTAAAGATTTCGTCGAAAGACTAGCATTAACCTAATCAAGACCCATGAGCTACGGTAGCGGTACTGAACAAGACTAAGCGGAGGTTCAGCAAGGGAAAAAAATGCGAGCCTACGTTGGTTTAGTGGGCCTACTAAATAAAAATAAAGATTAAAGAAAAAGCCACGATAGTTGAGCTCATCAATATCTACGATGATTTGGCATATTGAACAAAGCACCATCATGACCTCCCCCCCCCCCCCCCTTAGCCTTTCCACTCAACGTTGCGCCCACATTAATGCACACTGCGGAATATTTCTCTTTCTCGCCCTCTCATGACCACGAAAAGGCCGAAAAGGAGACTCCCGCGCATCTGGAAACGCCACAACAAGGGCGGCTGACTTATTCGGCCGACTTCAAATGTATACATCCCCTTTTTCGCCAAAAAAGATTCACCACGATTTTTTGTTCTCGCTTGTTCCGCTATACAAGCAGCGAACGGAAAATCAGTCAAGGAATGAAACCGACTGCTGATATCTGCCTTTTTAGACCCTAGCCACGTATGTATACACAAGCCACGGATCAGGCAAAATAATTGCGAGACCTCTGCTGTTTGCGAACACACGAAACGTTTTCAAAAGCAGCAGCTGAAATGAAGCACGAGTGAAGCGCCTCGTATACAGAACTCGCGCCCGCAATCTGGACACCGAGGACGGTGATGGCACGCTGCAAGCACCTGTAACAAGATCAGACGACGTTAGAGCGCGTTCGCTCATTCGTACTCAGCAGCTCGCATCGCCAAAGCAACGACCCTCGAATGCAAAAGGCACGCCTTTTCTGTGCACCCCCCCCCCTTTCCATCCACCGCTCATTCGCAAGGGAAAGTGTAGCCGCCATCACGCACCGCCTGCAGCTGATTTGGCCAGGGAGACCACGTAGGTAAACAACTTCATTGACTCACGAAAGGATCAAGTGAGAGGGAGAGGAGGAAAAGGAAGCAGGATGAAGATGGCCCCTCGGGTCGCTCTACAGATGGCTGGGTACTTACGTGCTTCGGCGACCAATTCCGGCTCCCCGACTGAAGCTGTAGCTTCGGTTGCGAGCTGCCCAGAGCACCGTCCCGTCCCTCCGGGTGTTCTCACCCTTGCCACCGGAAGGTTGTGCTCGGACGTTGCTGAACCCGCCGCTCTAAGCTAACGTGCACGTCGGCATGCCGTTACGGCAACTGACCAGAAGGCTGTGGGTGCGATCCAGGCCGCGGCCCTCGCGTTTAAATATTCATATCTCAATTCTGACGCATAAAACCCCGTAGCTGCAATTATTCGACACGCTCTTTAGGGAAAGAAATCGTCAGCAGGCCCTACAAACAAAAAACGAAGCCAGCCTAGAAACAAGCGTGGCTCTAATCGCTATAACAATGCTATTTCGTTTTTTTTTTGTTTTTTTTCGACAGAACAGCGCAAGAAACGAATACGAAAAGAGTAAACAGGCAAACCATAAAGTGCGCTTTTATTACCACTGGAGCCAGCTTGCCGTCGCACATTACCGCCAACAAAATCCCCTGTCCGAACGCTATGAAATGATCTGCCACTTGCGTGACATATGAACTCGTCCGATAATTTTCATCACTGTATTTTTTATTCGAAGTAGTACGCGGTGCAGGTTTATTATGGAAACGTCGCGAATTGAGGTTCCTTTTTTTTTTTCTATACAAGCAGGGTCGTACCGATAACTGTAAACGTGTTTTAATGACGCGGACCTTCAATTACAGCCCTTCTGGTTTTCTTTCCCATAGCACACGTCTGAGTTCGATGACTCGTAAATATGGTAAGCCTGCACACGCGCTCTCCCTCTCTTTTTAGAAATTCTAAAGCTTCCAATATTCTGCGCTGTCACCGTTGCCTTTCTAGATGCAACAAACAGCTGTCGCAACTCGGAAAACTTGCGACGACGTCATAAACTAGTCCACCTGTGCAGTGAAAGAAACGAAAGCTCATTTTTAGAGTGGTCTTCGTGTCGACGGAATGAAAACAAACTGTTTTGAACTCTTGTCATTATCTCCGCTCCGCGGGCGGCCATGCAGCTCGCTGAACGGAACTGGCGCCAAAGGACAAACACTCCTTCGCGAGAGGACAGAATTCGAAGGGTGGCGGGCTCGAACGCAGCCCGCCAATCCTCGAGGAGCCGAGAGAGAACAGTCGGGGAAAATCGACCGGAAAGGCCTCGGTCCGAGTCGTCGCCCACGAGACGGCGGGCAAGCAAGCTTCCATAGAAAGGGCCGGTACATGGGCGAAAGAGGGAGGCAAACATCATCCAACGGTTCTCAACGAGATTCCCGCTAGGAAGAGGCCGCACTGTCAGCAAATAGAGATTATCGAGCGAGCCCTTTTCACAGCCAGTTCGTCGGCTGGGTCGTTTCTCCGTCCTTGATGCACGGGACTCGCCAAAACTGGCAGTCAAGCACCCGGGACGCTATGGTGCTTCAAAAGGAGCACTTAAAGCGCAGACATTTTGACAGAACTCAACGCGCAGTCGAATGAAGGTCGCATAAACCAATGACGAGTGAACGGGAGTATGCAGACTATCTTAGGGATACGTTTCGGTGACGTCACTTAGGGTCGTTCCACGCCTTTTATGTCTAGACGAACAGTGATGCGGAAGACGCATAAGCACGAAATGGCTGGTTTGGTACGTGCGATGTTTCATGACCTTGATATTTCCCTCGTCATGTACCGAAATAAAAATAAAACAGTTCTTTAAAAGCACAGGGTAGCGGCATGTTCGTGTCCAATGTAAAATTGTCTATTGCTATTATATTACCGTTACGCGTCGCACGAGAAATCGTAAAAGGAGAAAACTTCTTGAGATGCGCTGGACTACGAGTAGTTACGACGCAACTACAGAATAAGAGACAATGACAAAGAGCACTGCACTCTTTCTGTCCTTAATTGACTCTTCTTCTGTAGTTGCGTCGTAACTACTCATAGCCTTGCACTGTGCAAATATGTTGATTCCCAATCACCAACTAGCCCAAGCATCTGTCCTATGCGCTGATGCTATAACAGTAGAAGTCTATAAACCTTTGAGAAACATTGCAGGGACCACTGTTCGTTATTTGGTTTGAAGTACGCAAACCCTCGACTCCCGTGTACGAAGTTTGGAACCATGGCCTGCTATTTCAGATCGTTGAGTGGTGTAGGAGTTTATTCAGAAGCAGTTCAGAATCGTACGGAATACACAGGCAGTATTCTTGAGCGCAAAAAAAAGTATTCTGTATCGATGTGGAAACAAAGTCACTGTACACCTGAAAACGGTAGCGATTGTTATCGTAACAATTGATTTCAACGTAAAGCGTGTGTCGCATTACTGCGAATCCGCAACGGTGCATCCGCCTATTCGTGCCGTTACTTATACAAAAAGAAAGTATCACAACTCGCACAGGTCACAGTTTAAACGGTTGTATCCAACCTTGCAATCGTTCCTATTCCATTTCATTAGAACGTACAAGTAGCACCGGGACTACAAAGTCGATTACAGCCCTTCTGGTTTTCTTTCCCATGGCACATGTCTGGGTTCCATGACTCAAGTACAAGGCGGCCGCTCCCGATGGCCCGCGGAGACGCTGCAGGTGCCGCACCGCACTGTCTGCGTCACTAGAGCTCAGAAAGATCCCGTAGGTGCGCCTGGAGCAGAAATGAAAACAAGCGAAATGCAATGCAGCTGGAAGGGGAAGCAACTGCTCAAAGTGCCGGCTTGGTCGGCGAAGAAGACCGAGGCGCCGCCGAGCGGAATGAGATCCAGCGCGCCGGCAATCACGAAGCCGGTCTCCTTGTTACGGCACCCGAGCTGCGCTCGCCACGACAGCGTTGATGCGTCTCGCCGCAATGACCTCTCCCGCCAGGGTATAACGCGCGGAGTACAACAAATGCACTGCGGTGGCGAACGCCCGGAACGACGTCACCAAGCAAGCTGCGTACCGGACGAAACAAAGGGAGCGGCAGTTTCTCTTTTCCATTTGCGAAGACGTCAAGTCGCGAAGCGATTCTGGAGAGGACAGGGAACCTAATAAGAACACGGTCGCGGCCATTTAATACATACCCAACGAGAAACGTGCTCTGGGGCGTCGAAGCACCGGGGCGCGGGGGTAACAACCCACGGCTCTCATACGAAGTCGCGCCTTCCTCCCTTGGACTCATGAACTTTCCCCCTAAAGGTGTCTTGGAGAGGGAAGCAGTCACCTGTATTGCACACACTATATAGTGTCTTACCAAATACAAGCGCAGGCGCGGTCTTATCACGATCATGCACTAAACACATGAACCTTGACCTTGCGAGAGACCACCATAGACCTTATCGGAATGGTGCGATTATTCTTGGGAAAAAAAAAAATAAACTAAGGGGCACAAGTGCACCACTTCGTACAGCGCCGACCCACCAAGGCGATTGTTATCGCGTTTTCGCCATGTTTCATTCCACCGCGAAGATCGTGCCCTTGTTTAACGCACAAGGGCAGACAGAGTCCGCGTGCATAGCACACCACATAGAATCTCCAACTCCACCAGTGCTCCCTACAGCTGTGCACCACGAGCGCCGCCCTAATCTATATCTAGAAGCTGCGCCACTCGAGCAGAAAGGCGTAGACGTTTCCCCGCGCCGAGCTGAACGCAAGGCGAGGCACGTACCACACGCTGGGGGTCTCCCGCTATCTCCCAAGACCCTCCACTGGCCACTCGTGTAAACACGCAGCCTTTTGTCCGCCTTCTGGACTGCGCGGGCACAGGGGTGCACGCCGACCGAAGAGCGTCCGTGCATCGCAAGCGAGCGACCGACGAGCAGAAAACCCGAGATGCTCTAGGTTCGACGGCCGAGCAACGCCACGTGACTTCACGCAGCAGAACCGGTCAGAATGCAGTGCGTACGAAAAAAACGGGACCCCTCGCGACGAGCGGTTCACCGGAGCGTGCACTTTGCGAAGATGAGCGACGCCCGCGGAGCGTGTGCACTTCACTGGGCACGGAGCCCCGCTTTAGTTTTATGAACGAGCGTCCCGGTGCAGACGAGAGCGGAAGTGCCCCGGGGATAGCTCGAAGGGAAATGAACTTTCTTATACCGCAACGATACGGATGAACCAACGGTCGCTACGCGAGAATGTGACACGCGAGGAGGGTGCCCGACGTTTAGAACAAACACATGCGCTATGCAATGATCACCTTCTCCCGAAACTCCAATTACCCTTCTCGTCCTCCTTTTCCTTTTGCTTCTTTTGTTCCCACAAGGCGCATACGATGACTGGATAGACAGTAATGCTCTGATGTCTGCACACAAATTCCTCTGTTAAATGAGCGGTGTTAACAGAATACATACTACAAGGAGCGGATGCACGTGCAGAGGGGCCTGCAAGAAAGCGAAAGCCACTCGCTCTTGCCACACGGCATTTCAATTAGTTCCCACCTTCCACACCACACCCCCTAATCTCCTATTTCCCCCTTCCCTTGAAACAGGGGCAAAATACGTTGCTCATTCATTTAGTCATTGATTCATACAAGCAACAAAAAAAAAACAGCGCACCACGCGTTAGTTCAGCATAACAAAAGAAAGGCAGGGCAATAGGGGGAGGGAGTTACGGAATGGCCGTGAAGGGTTTAGGTAAGCCTTAGCAAGACATGCACCATCAAACGCTATAGCACGCCATCCTTAAAGAGCGGATGCTCTAGGACCACTCGAGCTATTTTCTTCTGCGCCAGGCAATCGGCCCTCTGACAGGAGAGATATTGGAGGGACGCGTCACTCACCTTCCCCCCCCCCCCCCGCCGAATCCTGTGGAGCGCGCGTGGCGGTTGTATAACAAGTTAGTTCGCACGGCACGCGACCTCTACGAGCCCGCCGGTACGGAGCCAGCAAGCAGCCTTGCCTCCCATCGATCGTGCGAATCCGAAAGGATCAGGCTGCGGCCGGCTCGCCCATCTCGTGTGGGATGGCGGCCGCCCAGAGATTGTTCGCGAGAGCATTTGTGTACACGTACACCGAAGTCTCCAAGCGAAGCTGCATATACGTTTACATCACTGTGGCGCCCCTCGAGGGCCAATCAATGTATAGATAGATACAGGCACCCATGTCCACCGGCACCGGACATTTTTGTCGTCTACATAGACATCTCGAGGTTGTTGTAACAAGGGACAAGACCGAAGTATATGCACGGAAGATAGACCGCAATGTACGCATGCGCCATAGCATATCACACAGCGCGTGCAGCGCACAGCACGTATACGGGTGATGTATACAGCATGGATTGGGGTCACTTAAAGTGCCCACGCTTCTCACTTAGAAAGCAGGCAAACAAATTCAGTAACTTTACGTGACCCTATCGTTTTATGCTCAAGACATCCCAACTCGTGAGCAATGAGATATAAATGGTCTGGGTCTCACGTCCCAAAACAAATAACATGAGGGTATTTCTACCATCCAGAGTTATTTAGTGCGCAACTAAATACACGGGCCTCCGGCAGTTCGCCTAAATGTGGCTGCCACGACAGGGATTCGATCTGGCGACCTTTGGGTCAGCTGTCGTGCACCATAATCACTAGACCATCGCGGCGGGTTCGAGGGATGCCACGCCGAATTTTAAACGCCACCCTTAATTTTGGAATACACGAACCAATCACGGACCGCGCTGTCCCATCTGAAGCTAATAGCGAGACAGTCCGGTACAGACTGGGACTGGACTGTTTTGTTCCATCAACTTTTTTTTTTCTGCCTCATTCAGGCAAAATGTTATCACATCGGCAGCATTCCATATAGCACGCTGTTCCACCGAGAGTGCGGTTTACGAGTTGACTTCGTGCCACCAGCAATACTTCAAAACGGAACAGAGTTTAGGGGCGCCGAAGGAAAATTACACAGAGGAAAGAAAGGGCAGTGCCAGAATTCAAAACGTTAAAAAAGAGAGGAGGGAAAAACAGCCATGTTTGTGTACAACTGCGAGTTGCCAAAGCATCCTCGCAGAATGCAGGTTGGAACCTTGCACAGCCAAACACAAAGCAGCAGCCCCAGCACTGCATTTTTAAAAGTAAGCGCTTCATTACTTCAATGTATCAGTATCAACATTAAGGCACAGGCGCTGGAGACAAAGTTATTATTATTATTATTATTATTATTATTATTATTATTATTATTATTATTATTATTATTATTATTATCGTAGTCTTAACGGTAACGCTTCAAAAGGCAAACCACGTGTTCGGTCAACCTTGAGAGAGAAAAAGAAACAATCCGGACGGATATCTTCTGCTGCGCCAACCCGACGCTGAAGCATTAATTATATAAAGGCATATACAGCACCGAAAGACTAAAACAAACAAAACATACGGCAGCAGAAAGATTGCTCCGCAAATTGGAAAAGAGAAAAGGCAGCTTCGCGTGAACACAGAGCCTGTTTTAGCTGGCACGCGCCATTTGTAAATTGAAGCACCATACGGCAATGCACGACGTATCAAAGCGCGCTCGCGAGTATAGGCGATATAACAACACAAGTGCACCATTATACGCGGTTAGAGACAGCGAACTCGCCCGTGTGTGTGTTCGCGCAGCTAGCGCCTGACGGGAGCCGCCTGCGCGCGGCAAACCGCTCGCCTGCGAAATCTCTTCCGGCCCGCGGTCGGCTTATTTTTGGTGCCTCCCTTCCGCACACGCGCGCTCCTGTTGCCCTCCCTCCCACCAAAGGGAAGCCCGAACAACGCGCCACAAACCAACGGGCAGTGGCTGTCGAAATCGAGCCTCCGCATTCGTTGCCGTCCCATGTATACAGGCTGCACGCACAATCACGCCGATGGAGAACTTCAGATCGTAGGGGAAGCGAGAGCTTTGCCCGTGGTAAGGTCCCTGGCTCTTCGGTCTCGGAATGAAACGCGAGCGCACATTCTTTTGTTTTAGATGCGGAGCATCTTATACTCGCGCCTTGTAGTGCGCCGTCCGCACCGCTTCTCGAACATTCGACAGCTGACGCGCGCGCATGCGCCGTCGCCCACTCTTCCACCATCTGTGCACCCTTCCTCCTCTACACACCGCGTTCGACATCTACAATTCTCCTGATTCTCCAGTGGACGCACATGTGGCGTCGCGCTTCGAGAACATTGAACAGCTGACAGTGCATGCGCCGTCGAGCTGTATATATACTCAAGGTCGGCGCTCGCTCGCTCAGTTGCCACTCGTCGGTTGGTTTGTACGGCGCGTCGTCGTCCAAGGTCGCGGTGAAATGAATTCCAACGAATCCACAAACACAATGATCGACGTCCCTTCGACCAGCGCCGCCCTTTCGCATACGTGTAGTGTTCACTCATTTAACACCCCCTCCTACAACCACGTTAACCAATTTAGCCATCGACCCAAGTAAGTCGCACTTTAACACCCCGTTAACCAATTATATGGTCCGCATCCTCCTCAGTGTTCCCCCGAGGGAAGCTGCGGGCAATTTTTTGGTAAGCAACAGCTGCGTACACACCTCAAATCTATAGAGCTCTGAATAGCAATAAAAGAACGAAGGGGCACGTACGAATAGACTATATAAAAGTTCGAAAATAGCCAAGAAAAGTGCCTTAGCTACAGCGTGAATACGCGGCGTGAGGCCGAAATCTGCGCGCACCAGAACGGCAGCGTGCGTGAGTGAGTGAAGTGAGAGTCAGTGAGTGAGTAAGTTTAACAATCACGAGACGACCAAGTTAGACGTGTGATCAGATGCACCAAGAGCGGTTCACGCACATAGTGCAAGCAAAACTGTGTAATGACACCAAAGAGTGCGAAGAGCGCGACTAAAAGGGCATAAAAAGAAATAGATATAACAGGCACAGTACTTGCTAGTAAAGAGAGTAAAGACGGGTCATGTTCATCAAACAGCGCTAGCGGCGAAACCGAAGAGAACAAAAAAAAAACAACTTGTTCCTCCTCCCCGGTGTTACTCGGCAGGAATATTCCATAATGTAAACAATAAAGGTAACCGATATACTGCCGCGGCGCAGTCAGGTCTTTTTACACATATACACCCGAAACAGCTGCACGGGCCCGCATTGTTTCGAAGCGAATTCCCAACTCGGTCATGCTATAGACAAAACACTCCCGTCTACTGTGACGGCGCTCTCAAGTTATGCCGTCAACACAAGTGCCACGTTGCAACTACAACAACAAAAAAGAAAAAAGCAAGATGAACCTGACCGGGAACTATGCTCAAGCGCCATTGCAAACAGCGATCAGCGTGGAGCCTCTGTTGTACGATTCAATAAAATACATGCACTCGCACGTATTTAGGCGCACTCAAATGTGTATTCGTGGGTAATTCAACCAGGGCAGCAAATGATCACGTGATAGAGCTCCCGCAAGCGATAACTCAAGAGCACTACTTCAGCTAAATGATTATGCGCTAGCACGCCTCGTCTGGACCCCGAACGGCAAAGTCATACGATAATGTTTCAGTTAAGCCTAACTTGTCCGCACTTTCAACCGTCCGTGGCCGCTCCTAGTATTGTGTTTTGACAACCCCTTCCCACACCCACACCCCCGCTTTTTTTTTGTTTGTTTTACGTCCTGTGTCAAGTGGTTTTTCAGCTTCTAACACAACTTTTATCGGCCAACGAGTGAAATAATGCCACACGTTATAGTACGGGGTGGCGCCTAAGGGGGGAAGGGAGTAAGCACCCCTCCTGTTTCAAAGAACAAACGTAGTCGATTCATTGCTACGTTCATGCGTACCGCTTAAAAGACAACGGCAGAACTGCACAAGCGCTATATGTTTGCGCAGTTGCGTCTGCGTGTTCTAACGGTGCATACGCAATAGAGTATGCAACGAACAGACATACCAACTAGCCCGAACAGGTACACCCTCCAAACGTAGGCGAAACACAACGCATAAATTTCAGTTCTCCCTGCATCCCTCGAGGGAACCCATTTGTCGTGGGTGCCCCCCCCCCTTTCCCCGTAAAAAAAATTGTGGCAGCGCTTTTGTCAATGCGCGTAATGAAGACATTTTTTTTTTTTCCTCACTCGCAACTGACGCCTATACTTCACATTGCAAAGTAGACCACGTATACGTTGGTAGTCTCGCTTCGCGGTCACTGTGCAGTTGCAAAGTAGGAACCGCGCAGTAGCAGCACATGCGTCTGTGTATACGTAGTACTCTGTGGCCGTGCGTCAATTTCGACATGCATGATGGAGGGGTGAAGAAACGCACCCGCGGCCGTACAGTTGGTTCGAGCTGCAGGTCGGCGCAGCCCCATCAGAATGCACTCCGCGAGCTTCCTCGGAGCCGTTCGCCATTTGGGCCCCGATACACGTGCTTCGAAGGGAAACGAAGATCAAGAGAGAAAGAGGAAATCGGTCACCGGGCCGGCAGGGAGTACGGATATAGAAAGCAGGCGGGAGAAGGCTGCGCGTGTGTGAACCAACTTGGAACACACTTCTTGCTGCTGATTCGTTAGAAAGAAAAGAAAGAACGAAAGAAAGAAAGAACGAGCGAAAGAAAGAAAGAAAGAAAAGGAAAGAAAGAAAGGAATAGAGAAAGAAAGAAAGAAAGAAATAGAGAAAGAAAGAAAGAAAGAAAGAAAGAAAGAAAGAAAGAAAGAAAGAAAGAAAGAAAGAAAGAAAGAAATGTACGGTCTCAGTGGAAAGGCTCACTTCTGCCATTGCAGTACAAAATACGGCTGAAAACCGAGTCAAGGGCACACTGCGTAACGAACCGCCAGCACGTGGCCACTACTGGGGAGCGGCGTATCAGATGTGTGTGTTTTCGTTGTTTTGTTTTCCTTATACGGTGTATAAACAGCAGCGAACAGTTAAAGGAAGGCGTGCAGAAATGCCCTTGAATAAGACACGGCCGTTCTTACACGGCCGTGTCTTATTCAAGGACACGGCCAATAACAATATGCCTCGCGAGATCAGCGCCGTTATTGACCTCATTGTACATACATGCAGCAACTGCGCGCACTGTTATACAAACGTGCTACACACGCACGCGCCGGCCACAGGGTTGCCTATCTTTGCTTCCCCGTGCATGCCAAGCGTCGTGCCAGCTGGCTTTCGTTGCGCGTCAAACGCACCAGTGTCACTTCGTGCCGTTAACCGATATTACGCTGGGATAGTAGTTGCACGGCCGCTGGATAAACAAGAGTTGCCGGTGCTTCATGACACCTCCAGTGCATTGTGACGGCGGTGACATATCGCTCGTTGTTTGCAGTACAAGCGAAAACCGAGGAAGTGACTCGAAATTGATTTTCAATCAACAACTCGCAATGCCAGTGAGCGCACAGAACCTTCACATTTCTTCCACGAGACACCGCTGATTGGGCCGAGTTGGTGCATCTCTTTACTTATTCTTTTCATCGCAACTCATTGCGAGCGCGAATGAAAAGGGACATAAGCAAGAAACGAAAGTAGCCTCGCGTCGCCTGTCTTCGTATGTTCCTTTTCATTCGCGCTCACAGCAAGCTGCGCTATGGATATGCAAGGATTCTTCAATAGGAAACGCTGAAAGAAGCGCCGCGTCGACATTTAAATGCTCTGAACTTTCGACTACACCACCCTTCACAGCTTCATGCTTTTCAGACTACTCGCTTTCCCGTTTTAGTGCCACGCAATAAGTAGGTGGCTCGCATCCACGTCGCCAGGCAATGTCACTGACCGAACCATTTCATACGGAGCAGTTGCCGAGTGAATCAGGAGATGTGAACCAGCATAGAACATCTTATGCACCAACCGAACCGTTTTCATGCGTATGCGTCTACCGTAACACTGTTCGTTTAGCACGAAGGTGAACAGCTCAATATAACGGCAGTGAGTAGTCCATAGCGAGCAGCTCGAAGTCGCGGGCAAGAGCAGAACGCAGCATACGCTCCGGGCCAAGCGACCGCGCGAATGAAGCCTGCCGAGTTCCCTTCCGCGTGGCAACGCAACCGCGGGACCCGGCAGTCACGCGGCGACCGCGTGCACGCCGGAGCGGCTGCTGTTGCCCAAGCCGCGGGAGGACGACACGTGCGCGCTCTCGGCGGTGCATTATGACACACCCCTCACACACCCCTAGGAGAACCAGAACGCTGCGCAGCGACGGTGCCCGTGGCCTCGTTTCGCTGGACCTGTAACCGCTGGAGAAACTACCCAGAAAGCTCAGACCCGGGTGTAGTACTCTGGACACGGTCAATAACCGCCGTGTTGCAACCCTTTTCTGCCATTGATGAACTGATTCACCCCGAGGGCTACTACGACCTCACCGATTGTCGCCATTGTAAAAATTTGACAACAGGGCGATAATAGTGCTCCATGACAGCACCCTTGGTCACTCGGGGCTTCTTGACGGACATGCTCGATCAAGCCGAGGGCGCACACGTGCTCGCGCCACTCTCGGGGCGACACCGTGCGCACGCTACAGGGAAAGCCAGCCACGGCTGACTGGCAGAACGCCGCGTCACAGCGCGCACCTGCGCGGGAATTCCGTTCGCGAGAGACGAAAATTGCGACAGGCGCGTAATCGACGTCAGCCTCGCAGACAAAAGGCCGTCAGTGAGACATTTTTCCGCTCACACTGAACGCTCCTTCCTGTGGTGGTCCCCCCACCGAACGCGCAGCAAGGAACGTCGTTGTCGATTATTAGAGGGGTCGGAAACAGTTTGGGAAATGGGCAGAGCGAGAGAAAAAAAAATAATAAGCGAACCGAGTTGCTGCAACCGTGTTCGGAGTGCGACCGACGGAACGTCGCCAGCATTGTCGAGCGTGTGTGCCGCGCCTTGCAACGGCCTTTTCATCGATCGCACGTCAAGTACGAGTAGCGCAGGCGCCACAGCGCCGCTCACACGTCCCCTCAGTTATTCGTTATTACTTTTTTTCTTTTTGCTTTTGTTTTTTCAGCGCTCTCCTTGAAACCGAGTAGCGGTATGCGCGCTGGAAAATTCGCAACTGCTAGCTATATATAGAAGACGTTTAAGACTTCTGCCTATTTCATGCACCATAGCCCACGCTCAAATCACCGTCATGGTGCATTTCGAATCGCCGAGTCTTAGAATCAAAAGTATTATTGACCTCTTAGGACTATGCTCGCAAGTGCTATCCACAGGCTTTAATGAAGCTCTGCGTCTACCAAGGCACTGTAATCGTTAAGTACGCTGGCCAACGCACTCGATGAGAGAATATGTACACACTTTACAATGTGCCGAGAACTATGCTTAACACTGCGCACATGCATGATAGCGCCTAGTACCTGCGTTGCTAGAGCTAAAACATTGCCTCAGAACAACACGCCATCGCCATACAAAGCGGCTGAGGCCGCGACAAAAGCCGTGCACATTGTGGCACGTTCAACGCGCGACTACGTGCTAAATCTCCCACATCGTCCAGAGTCTCTCACAGCTTGATTTTGTTATGAATCTTTCTTGCTATATTAATATTATATTAATTATTATTATTATTGCTTACTTAAACAAAGGCCCCGAAATCGCCAATATGTTCGAAAACATTCGCATATGAAAACGCTTGCTTATGTACTCTCATACACTATTTCTATATTTCAAAGTGAGATTTCCAGACCACAGTTTTTAAATACAATGCAGGTAAACTGCACAAAACAGCATCTTTAAAGTTCTCTATTACCAAGCTAAACAAACTCGGGCTTAGTAAGTGAACTGGCTTCTCACTTCACGGCGGCCTCCCAATCATTCAATAATGCAGATGTGGTCGTTTATGCGTCTCAACTAATACACCTGCGAGTTCAAAGCGTTAGCCATGCTAGGAAGCACCATGCACGATACGTCTTTTTCTTTCTCTTTTTTTCCTAAGCGAGAAATGGCCGCGCATTGATGGGGGGTGTTTTAGACACATGACTGCAGTGTCTGCTCTCGTGACGACCAATTCAAGATTCTTCTAACCCGAGTACCTTGTCCCGTTCGGTTTGACGACGTGCTCAGAAAGGGTTCTCAACACGGAGCAGGCCATAGCAACTGCGCATAAGCGAACACTAGTACCGCAAAGCTTGGGAAGACGGCAGTGCCCGCGCAGTTCCGGGACAAATAAGCCATTGTACGTGAAAGGCGTTTTGCAATCAATCACTTTCTTACACTGCCATTTGTTTCCAAACCAGCCTCCATCTACATCGAGCACAAGTAGCGACGCTTCAGCGGGCGACCGCGTCGGCGCGCTAAGCGTGCGAGACTTCCAGGCCAGGTGACACCGTAGCAACGGCGCGTCAAGACCGTCTCGCAAATGTTCTACGCGCATGCGCCGTCGCAGATACAAAATCTGCTCGCTAAGCGAAAGAATAGGAGCGCGCACAGCCTTGCTCACGAGACTGCCTCGCGCCGCAGCCCAGGCAGGTCGCCAGCTGGCGAGGAGCCGACACGCAGTCTGGCTCTGCCACGTCACGTGACCATCTCCCCACCCCTTTCCTTCTTGCTTTTTATTTTTTTACTTTTTTCTCTCTCACAGCGAGCGACCTTGGATTACCAGGCGTTCATCGCTTTGCGCAGCCGCTACGCCGAAGCCGAATCTGCGGTGCCGTACGCGGTCGCCTACGCAAAATCGCGCGCCGCTCGCGACGTCATACAGGGGAACGGAGAAGGTGAAATGCCTCCGAGGACAGCGCAAGTACGCAAAACGATACATCTACGCACTTCGGGCAATACGATATAGGTAACGAGGCACACGCGTCTCTGAAAAACTAGAGAATCTAACTGGCTTCTGGAACGCAGCAAGTAACCCATTATGGCGTCAGCAAAATGAGCTATTGGGCTAGTTGGTTTTTCATTATTAGAATTCTGCGCTACAGTTACTGGTACAAAAGAGGTTAGAGAGGACATGCGTTAAGAAGTATACACGACAAGCGCAGACTACCGGCTTAATTTATTGAAAGAAAAAAAAAACAGCCTCAGTTGCAAGCTCAGCGCCGTGTGCGTCTATTCTTTGATGTGTCCTGTGTCTAAGCGCTGTTTCATATTTTTTTCATCATGGAACCCTAGCAACTTGCCCAATCTGCTCGTCTTCTTCGACAAAGCAGCCAAGCGGAGTGCGCTTAAACGCTGGCGCTTATTTTAAAAATAAAGCAAATACATTTGATAGAGCACACTAAAAGTATGCGTGCAAACACGGACAGGAAGTGAAGACACCACAAACTCCTGACTCCCTTCTTTTGTCTGTATTTGAACGCCCTGCCTATGAATACGTATCAACTAGCTGAGGTACCTGTTATTCTAAGCTGATAAAAGAAGTTTCTCACTAGTGTTGGGTAGCCGTACCGTTATCGCCATGAACCACCTCAACTATGACCCACACCCCTTCCAGGCGCTGATCTTCCGACTAATCATGTCGAAACGCGAGGAAAACTGTACATAGCAAATAACACAAAGGACAGTGGACCTTTTTTTTTTCTTTTTCACTAAAACCGCAAACAAACCTTATGCCCGGATGCGCGCATGATTTGAAAGTACGATACGAAAGCATGCTGATCAGCTCATCAACGCACGTGCGTCAGACTCGAGTCGCACGTAGCAGCCGCTGTCAACAGCCTCAGCTGCGCCGTTTTCAAGGCAGCACGCGGCTCTCGCGGTGGAAAGCAAATCGCCTCATTCACGCCAATTAACCGAGACGAAAAACACAACACGCCCCAACCTCGAAGCACGTTCATCTATAATGCGATTCTGCAGGAGGTGGCGGCTGTCTTCGGCGGCCCTTTCGAGAACACGGCTCGGCGAACTGCACCTTTCGCTGCTCAACTAAACAAAGTCGCGCGAATTAAGCCACGGTCGCGTGTGGTGTGCAGCATAGGACTAGCCGCGGCCGGTGGTATTGCGCCTCGCTCCAAGTGCGGCGCCATAAAGAGAGTGAGCAGACGGCCAGAAATTGACGAATAGAGGCGCGTGGAGGAAGGTGCATTTTAAAGCTACCGCAGCTTCCGAGAAGACGCTAAGCAATGATGTCGCAAGGTACGTTCCTAGTACTGTCACAATGAGAAAACCTTCTCACTCCATCTCTCTGTCCGCGACGCTTCGCTAGAGAGGGTCAGCGTTCGCCAGACCACGAGCGAAAATGCGCGGGGCCGTCCGGCAGAATAACGACACGCGACCGTGGTGGGGCATCGCACGCGCGATGCATTTCCGTCCTCGCACGATGGCCAGGGACGCGTGAAGCGCGCCTTTTGTGCCTCGGCCAGGGCGACGCTCCTTTGATTCCGAGCAGCCGCAAACAAGAAAGAGGCCGAGGGGAGGCAACGCGAGCACCCAATTCGAGGAATCGCCTATAGGAAAGGATGCGACACAGCTGGCGACTCGACGACGGAAGAAGGCGACGTACAGCAGTGTGAGCGCAGGGTGCTAGTGCTTTGTTTTTGTTTTTTTTTTTAACTTGGCCTGCTGCCAAGCGCTGTAGATGCTCATTGGTACGATGACGAAATATGCACTCCCTCCCACCCAATCACCCGGACGTCGAATTGACGCCGAGAAATGTCACGCACCCGTAGACTAAAATGGCTGGATCTGGAATGCCGACATCGCCGATCCCTCGAGGTATGCATCATTTTCTTGTAGCCTATTATTTAGGCTTAGTATTAAAAGAAGGATAAGAAAACCGAAAATGATGTACGGTCCACAACCAGGCACTATTAAACCACGGAAGGTTCACGAATTACAAGAGGATGATTACTTTCACTACCCTGAATACTAAAAGCATCCAATAAATATCTTCATTTACAGACTTATCCATGGTGTTGTTGGGTTGCACTGGGTAGCCAGGGCTGCCCAGTGCCACAGTTGCTTACACTTCAGCAGAAGTGCAAATGCCAGCTGCTCTCCAGACGGCAGCATGAGGACTGTGCTCATGCAACTCGAGCACCACCAGATGCACGATCAGCCTGCTGCGCTTATGTAAATCAGGCTGTGTGTGTAAGTTTAATAATAATAATACCCGATTTTTTTACATCCCGAAACCACCATATAATTGAAAGAGGCCATAGCGTAGGGCTCAGGAAATTTAAGCCATCCGGTGTCTTTTACCGTGCCTTCGGACAGTACAAGGGCTTCTACCATTTCGCCTCGATCGATTCGCGACCGCCGCGGCCAGCATCAAACTCGCGGCCTTGGGGTCAGCAGCCGGGAGCACCGTAGCCCCTGTTCCACCGAGGCGAACGATTTCGCAAGTTTATTGCGCTAAGCCGATGCCCAAAGGAATCAGCACTCGCCACAGACAAGTCTTGCCATAAGCGAACCGAAACGACCGAACAACCTTCTAAAATTACAGCCCCCCCCCCCCTTTTTTTTTACTCGTTAGACCTCACCAGAGAAATCGTACGTTCGTGTTTGTGGGATTTGAGAAAACAAAGATCCACCACTAGGATACCACGCTTACGCATGCCGTCTCCACTTGCCAGAGCTCCGGAGCCTGGTAGAGTTGCTGGACGAGACGGGAATAGCTGCCTACAGATGAGCTGGGACCTGCTGCCTCCTGCCCCAGCAGCTGCCTTGTTTGCTGCTCCGGCCATGACGAACATGCCTTGACACCCTACACATACACACTTCTCATCACCCTTATCTTCTTTCATTCCCCTTCCCCAACAAGGAACTGCGCCGTGTCGCCCAACAGGCAGACAGAAATTAGGTGCCTTCTTCCTCCTAGAATCACTCAACAACAGTGCTTGAAATTTCGAGTTTTTTTTCGAGTGCACGTTTCGCGCCCGGCCGCTACCATAGACGACGCGTCAGTGATCTCTAGCGAAATGCACGAGGCTGACGAATGGCAAGAAAAAAAAAAGTGGAAAAAAAGGGGGCCATACGGTCGCTCACGGAATTCCTTAAGTTGACCCAAAGACGGAACCCTTTCTTTTTTTCGTCTCAGTCCATGTGCTGATCCCCCTCGAAAGCTGTTTGTTCATCACGAAGTTCTGCACACCTTTGACCAAACGACGGTCACGTAATGACGTCATGCTCTGACGTCACGTGATGTGAAGGTATGACGACGTCCCAAATTTGCCGACCTGTGACATTAAGGCATCTTGTTTTTTGTTTCGGCATTCCTTGTGTTGGCGCCAACGGTCAAATGTCACGTTTGATGAGGCGTCTAAGGCTCTCCGCCTTCAGAATGGGCGACTTCAAGCGCCCTACGGTTCAAAACACGCGCGGCCGGGAAGCTACTCCCGGGACAACTGAACAGGAACCCCCAACCCCAATCCTCCCGACAGCTGCGGTCCGAATGGGAACAATTAGCGACATGTGGAGCGACAGATGGCGCACAGTGCACGCAGAAGGAACACGAAAACAAGCGAACAAACAACGGTCAAGAGAAGCGCCACACGAGGAAAACTACCACGGAGCGGGAGGGGGATGCAAACATCCGCCTCTGCCGAGATACAAAACAAGGAGGCAGGCAGAAGAAAAGACATGGGCGCGAACAACAGCAGCAGCGCAGGGTACGCATAGAAACAAGCACGGATGGGAATGAAGCACGAGCCTGAACTGGCGAACGACCTGACGCGAAACGCAACTGAACTACAAATCTGCAAAGCTGAACGCTACGAACCGAAAAAAAAAGGACGATCGCTTAAAAAAAACGTGACGCTTGAGAGCTCCGCAGCTGAACTGTGCAGGTGCACGCTATATGTGCAGTATCATTATTCATGACGCAGCTCACATTATACAGAGAAAAACAAGACAAACTGCAATGCCGACGCGTTATGGAAGGCCAGAACGACGTTCTGCCGCGCAAATCCTGAGCAAGGCGGAGAGTCGAGCGCCCGAAAAAGAAACTCGCACACGCGCGTATGCCTCGCACGGACGACGTATCAAACACGCTGTAACGTGCATGGAGGTCACTGCGCAGAACCACTTTTTTTTTTTTTTCTTCAGCAACGCCGCTGCCAACTGCTGCCACCTTCGGTTGGCAGCGTGCTATCTCTCTACGCAACAACGACAACTCCGCACGAGTGCATCATTGTCACCTCACCAAAGTTCACGGCCCAGAAGCCCTCACCTTCAAACCCGAGAAGTTGTCGGTTATATAACGTCAGGCCTTTTGGCGACGTGTGGTACACGTTAACCGAAACTGACGCGCACGCAAGCTGTGTACACCGTTCTCCGAAATGGGACACAGACGGTTAATGGGCACGTTATTGCCCCCGAATGCGCGGCCTGCGTTTAAAACGGTGGACAGGTGCGTAACAAGACCGATTAGCGAGGCACGATTACCCCACGTGTCCAGTACGCGTGCGGCATGCGACTCGGTAAGATGTGCGCACTTTGCTTGCAAGCGTCTGCGGAAGAGCTGCATGCAGCAAGTGGAATCCAGTTAAGAACAGGCAGATTCGTTGCACCGGAAAACAATAGCCGTCGCACTGCCTGCACGACAGGCAAAAGTGGCGTCGAGGGAACGTTCCGTCTGCAAGGGGATGGATATGTACGGCGACTTGCTAACACTACCGAATCAACACTTCCAAGACTGAATAGCGAAAACGCAAGCCAGCGATGTCGGGTCAGCCGCTTTTTAAACGAACAGTTTTAGCTGACTAGCAGGTCGCGGGTTCAATTCCGGATGCGGCGGTCATGTTTCGATGGAGGCCTAGTGCTAGAGGCCTGTACATTGTGAGAGGCCAGTGCACGTCAATGAACACCCGATGGTCGAAATATACGGCGTGTCACTACTACGACATCATCCAGAATCGAATTGAGGTTAAGGGCCGTTAAACACCAATCATTAGCATTATCACTGAACGGGACGTTACGCTTTTTATCTATCAGAATCGACGTCCGATTGAAGTGCACGAAGATAGGAACGCAGGGAAAAAATGAAGGTGTCCTCTCTCATGGTTTGGGTGTTCTACACGAGAAATTAGTTGCGTAAGTAGGCCGGGCCAGAAGTAGCCAGTGAGGCTACCAAAGGACAGGGTAATGAGCAACCGAGCAACCATTCTACATTAGCGTTGTTTCCGTTTCCCTCATCATGCAAAGCAGGCATCAGCAAGTCCGCCATTTCGAAAGCGATTCGCACCATGGGAATGCACTCCTGGGCACCCTTAACACCCAATTAAATGTGAACACCCATAGTACTACGGAGTGGTTCCACCGCATCACAGAGGCGTACTTCAAGGGCAGGCTTTTGAAAGCCGCATAGCCGGATATTAAATACTCAAATATGCGTGCTGCGTGGCCTGTAACTCGCGATGTTTCGTTCGACGCCAGTGTACACGGCGAACAAAGGAAGCCACCTGTTCACGGCCACCGCGCAGCGCGACAATGCAGAAAAGCACGAAATGCCAACTCGCGAACACGAGTACAGAAATGCGTCGCGTCACTCCTCTCTCATGTACAGTGGAAGGCGAGAAAACATCGCCATAGCTGCTTCCTCTTAAACAACCTAAATAAGGAAAGAAGCCACTCTAGAGGAAATCCGCTTACGTGAGTCAATCTTTGCTTTTCCGTCAACAAGGCAGCTAGCCTCTCGTCACGCAAAGGTGCTGCAGATTGATACTACGGCCTCGCCGGGGAAAATAAGAGCCAGATTGTCTCAAGGGCTAAGTACCACAAATAACGCATGCTACGCACTATTTGAATAGTGGAGACCGCGAGTAACGCATCGCAATTTAGTAATCACAACAGGGCCTCCGAGAGCACGTCTCGATACAAACCAGTGCGCGAGCATCCAACCATTCCCAGAGTTCTCAATGACTGCCCACGCCGAATCATCGACCACGATTCACGAGAAGACACACCGATGTCTCTGACACTAAACACACGCTTGCGCAGGGTTACCTATAAGCTTGATCAAGCACCACCTCCGCGCTCCCCTTTGCTGGTTGTATTCAAAAGAAGCTTAGCAACGGACGCGAAAATGAATATTAAAAGATCACTCGCTTCCCATAAATGCCCGAAATTGTTTCCCGGCTTTCTAGAATAAGGATGTGAAGAAAAAAAGAAAGTTATTTTAAAAGAAACATCAAAGCTCTGTGGTCGCCATGATCGTCAAAACGAAAAAAAAAACACGTAGCCACAACCATGCCCATTGAAAGATGACGCCAAATGTGTACCGAGTAAAGGTGTGGTCAGAAAGAATCGGCGGCCCCTTTAATAAACCCTCTCGTGCGCGCGCCTATGATTCTAAACAGACTGGGGCAAATAACAATTCTAACGATTCTTTCCCGCATCTCTGGTGACGCATAGAAAGCTCATGGCAACGTCCCCTGCTCCGCGAATCTGTTCTCAGTATAGACTATTTTCCGTAAGGCATCCGGTCCGCGCCATGTTGGGCTGCTAGGTCGATATCTTCTTGCTTTGGTACATCGCAACGTGGATTAGTAAGGCCATGAAAGATCGTACGCACCAGCTCGACCATATCCACGCGAATGCGTCTATCGTGGCACCATTTGTTTAGTCGTTAAAGATACAAAGCAGAAAGCTTAACAGCGCATTGCGGCGCCATTCAAACACACTCGTAAAATCGTCTATACAGAAGGGCTTTCTCACTTCGCCTCCGACGAACGGCAATCGAGGAATCAACTGCGAAATCGGTCACGGGATCACAGTCTCCTCTCTAGAACAACCCGTTTCGACTGGCTGCTCTTTGGGAAGACCACCAATTTTCTTCCCCGCAAGTCACGGATATGGCATCGTCCCGTTATAGATGACCACTGCAAGACTCATGATTTCGCGTCTCGGGAAGTGTGACTGGCTGACGTAAAGCGCCATTAGGAGTGAGCGACGTCACTGGATTACACTCGAAGCTTCGTCCGTCGCTGCTGCTCGCATGATGTACGATGTACCCCCTCCCACTGGTGCGACTATAGAGCCACAAGCGTGACATAAATCAATGCAGATAGATCAACTATTTTTCGGGCACTCTATACTGACCTTAACGTAGTCATCATAAATTGACTCTGGCAAGATTAAATGTAGTTGAGCACACTTCTTTTAGTTTCGCCCCGAAAACGTAGCATTTGGATGAGGATTTTTTTTTCGTATTTTACTTGGACACATTGATTCACTATATTTCACGAAGTCAATGACGCATCTGCCTGCTTTTATTCCTGCAGGGTTTTTTTTTTTGTTTTTTGCGTTGGGGGTGGGGGGGGGGACGTTAACGAGTGTTTCTGTGGCGTCGAAAAGTTGTGCTGCTGATATTCTGGAGGGTAATTTACTAGTACGAACGGAAAACAACGCACACACACGGAGGGAGAGTGACACACGCAATGAGCTTAATAAACTACCCGCGAAGCTTCATCCATCTCTGCACCTCAATTGATACATACGACGCGTCTAGACACGTATACGTTAAGGCGCAAAGAGTGCGCTTCGGACCAAGGTGACCGAGCTTCCTTCTCTCCGACACATAACCGAAGCGCCAAACACACTCGGGAGAGAGCGCGTGTGTTGCGTGCACTCAGACATCGAGAGAAGAAGAAAAAAAGAAAGACAGGTTTTCCGAGACTTCCCCGAGTGACTCACATACACACCTCTGGAGAGACGATGCGAGGCTTGTGGACGTTCACATGCAAATAACCATCCCCGCTTCGCGTGCGAGCATCGCGTATTCTGCGTCTTCCCGCAGGCGCCATCCTCTCGTTCCCATGCGCGCACTGGTTAGTACTCTCGGCACGTCTCATCTTCTTTCTTCGTGAAGAAGCAAGCACGCGAAATGGAGATTACAACTCGACGCGGAATATACCGAGGAAAAATGAAAAGGCAAAAACCACGGGAGCGTGCAGTATATACAATGACAACTTTAGATTGGGTGATGCAAACAGCCACGTCGCCGCTAAATAGAAGTAGACCATTTTCGCCATAACCGACGCGAAGTTCGCGTGCTAACGACGAGCAACAAGCGGGGAAACTGCCGTATATCCACCTATTCTCAGAAAGGCGTGTATTAAGGCGCACTTAAACGCAACGCAACCTTGCACTCCGGCGAAAACTTACACGGTTCGGTGCGAAAGCTCGTTCCAGACGTAACGCACCGGGGCACGGTGCAATGCGCAATGCGCAAACTACGCAATGGCGAAACCATTTTCTATCTCACCAATACCATAAAATTACGAGATAAGCGAGATGTGGGATGAGAGAAATACACTCAAACAGCATCGTTAATGAGCTCAGGGTTGTTGAACACGTGACGTGTTTATTACATACCGCCTATTGATATATCCTGCACTCGTATTGCGATCATGTTGACGTGTCCTACTTGGTCTTGAACGTGAGAATAACCAATAACCGTATTGGGGAACACCGTATTCTGATGGGCTTCAGAAATTTATACCACCTACGGTTCTTTAACGAACCAAGACCACACGCATGCCTCTTTTGAGATGAATTTCGGCTCCATTCTTTTCAGATGAATTTCGCCTCCATTCAAATGCGACGACCAGACCCGATCGAGATCGAACCACCATCTTTTGGGTAGCAGCAGCCGACCACAGTATTCACTGCACCAATGCAACGGCTTTCAACGAGTGAATTAGCCACAATGCGGAGTAATAATGTTTTATTTTAGTGCCTGCCTAACCAGCCTCTATAATTGGTGCACTAACGTAAAAACTTCAGAAATAAATTGCACACTGCCACACGAAAACGATGCTGCTTACGATTTAATAACAGCAACTGTCACAAGCCGCAACTAGACGTCATAGTACAGACGGACACACAAATACAAGTGTGATTCCAGTGCTACAGCCGGCCGCTGCAGTTGCGGCTTACTGCAGAAATATGCAAAGATCAACACCGTGATGATACCACCAAACACGGTCATACTACATGCTAGGCCCTTGTGTTTGTGATTGAAGCATGAACAGATGCTTGTAGCTATGACGTGAGGTAAAAGCTGCAGTTAACAACAGTGTCGCCAGCCACGCGCTCAGAGTGTGATTCTATTCGTACGTGGTACACGGTATGACGTACTCGCCTAATGAAGGAACTTTCATGTTTGATTTTTTTTATTTTGTTTCCTTCATTGCATATGTGCCATACATGCGGGACTCGATTGTCGATGCTGTGCACGACGTGACCACTGGCGGGGACAAGGAAGTTTTCTGATGTGGCTAATAGCGAAGCCATAAATAGGGCCACACAAATTACTCACTCGTCCCATTTTTCTCCGCGAAGGCCACCTTCAAAATAAGCGACGGGTGCGTGCGTCCGAGACTTCGCGAGAGGGCTGCGCTAAGACATTCGCCGCATTCGATTACTGCATAACGTCGCCGGTTTCCATTAGGGCACATAGCCTGCCCCCGGGGCGTCGCGGACGCGAGCATGTGGCGGCCATAGCATTATTGTGACACACATGGGTGCGCTCGAAGATGCCCAACCCCATAACGTATTTCGGGGCTGAACGCGCTTCTGCGGCAGTCGTCGCGAGTCCGTCACCGCGTAGTTAATGGGTAACGCGGCCAGTTTCACCGCCGAAAAGAGGGACGCTCATCGAGAGCTTCCTAGACACGACGACGAGGCGCGGGATTAACAGCCCGGATTGTCGAAGTCACCGCCGCCGCGAGGGACTAAGCGCCCCGGCGAGCCCCCAAGGTGCAGCAGCGGTCGCAATCCATTAGCTGAAATGAATTATATAGAAATCTTCAGAGAATTCAGGGCTCTGGCACGAGCGAGCTGCTGCAGATGACGCTGGCGAAACGTTATCTGTTTACCCCACGTCACTGCAATGCATAAGCTTTAATCATTCTTGCGCAAGCGCACGGTTAATGCGCTTCTTAACGTGTTCTTCGCCACGAAATTCATGCCGTTGAAAATCAGCCAGACACTAAGGGCCCGCTCTTTACCGCGTGCTGAGACGACCGGACACCGCATACGTGGAGATTTTTGCCACGCATCGCCCATTTACCAACGCCGCGGGACAATGCTGTCAAGGCAATGCATTAATGGTACCGAACAAAGCAAGGCGCCAAAAGAAAGACGCAAGAGGCGTGCAACAAAGAACACGAACACCGAAGTCCATTCAAGGGTCGTACTGTGCGGAAAAGAACGTAGACACACAAAAATTATCCGTCTCTTCTCTTAAATCCCCGTTTGCACGCTTTTCTTCGACGATGGGTGAACGCAATGCATGGAATTAGCTCACAATCATTGGTCTATTAATAGAATAAAATCGAGAACGGCGTAAACTGTCACAAAACATGCCAGGAGTCGGTTCGTGAGATAATAAACAATAATAATAATAAGTGATGGTATCAACGTCCCAAAACCATCCTATATTTACGAGAGATACCCCAGAGGAAGGCTTCGGAAATTTCGACCAACTGGGATTCTTCTAACGCGCACCTATGGAGCCAAGGAAGCTCACGGGCCACAAGCATTTTCGCCTCCGCCGAAAATGCGTACGAAGGTGTGAGAAGCTCCGCACCCTACGTTGCGAATAATAGTGCGAAACGGCGCGGTAACTTATAGAGTACCACAACGGAAGGAGCGGAACAGCCGATTTCCAAGGTCGTTTTCTCTATTTAGGACCGCATAAGGAATCCAAGTAACGAGAATCAAGCCTCGGATTCAATAGAATGCATATATATCTCACATACCGATTGTGTAACGTTATCGATGCAAACGAAACAATCGAGAAAAACTGAAAAAATATCGCTAGCGCCAACGTTCCGACCACAGAATGTCTACTTTTGGTCGCGCCAAATGAATACAACGCATACGAATACAAGTCGCCTGCACCGACAAAAACTATAGACGCCTCGTCGAAACGTCACTTCCGACGATAGTTATAGTGCGAGAACAAAACGACGACACAGAGACAAAAAGGACACGAAATACCTTCTTGTCTCTGTGTCGTCCTTTTGTTCTCGCGCTATAACTATCGTCATGCCATATACCAACTAGCCCAAGCTACCACATTTCGAAGTGACTTCCGAGCCCGCAAGGCAAGTCTTTGGCTGAACAAATTTTCAAGTACGGGTATATACGCATACATTAGTTGCGTGCATAAAAAAAAAACTATCGAGCACACTGCCAAGGTCTGCGCGAGTATTCGATGCATGGCGTGGCAGGAGTATTGCGCCAATTTCCGCCGCCATGCATACACTTGACGAAAGCTCGATGTGTGCTCCAACGGCAAGCAGTGTGTGTACACGGAAACGGGCGGCACTACAGCTGGCTCGCTCCGCTGTTATAACCATTGTGTCCGACTAGCTATACGAGATGACGCAATGAGGCGCACTGTCGAGGCACCTCGACTCCGGCGTTGCACGACACCCAACAGCTGTTCCGTGTGGAGCGACGAGCCGAGACAGAACTGTTCGGAGCGTCGCTATCTGTTCGCTCGACGCGAATGAGCAATAAACACTCACGCTCCTGCCTCGAAAAGTGACCCACAATAAGCAAATGAGCTTATCGCAAACACATCCTACTCCTCCGCTGCTGCCTAATTAGCCAGATTATCTCGCCGCCGCAATTTCCTGTCTGGAGCCAAACTTAGGGCCAAACGCGAGCGATGGACCGTGGCACGTTAAATTTATCCCGGCTAAGCACACATCGGGTGCAAAGGCTACGGGCTACTACTAAAGGCCCCGGAAACTCGGCGCTACTTTCGGTTTCAATTAACATGCACTCTCCTAGCAGTTGTCGGCCGGGCATTCTAAGATCTGGTCGAACGGAACGAGGTTGATGTGCCGGTTCGCATTTATTGGTTTTCACGTGTTTTTACAAATGAAGAAATTCGATACTACTCTGAAGAACTTTGCATTCGTTTAAACGCTTTTTTTTATTTTTAATTTTGTGAATTTTATATTGGGTGAAACGCGGAAAGAGGTAGTTTTGAGTTCGTGGCGCTTGCACTCCGCTATCTCGCACGGCCGGCGTGCTAACTATGGAAAAAGATAAAGGCAGCAAGTTGGGGCGGGCAGACAACGGAAGCCGCAGTGAGCTACGCCGAGCAAGTCAACCATGCATTCCACGAAGATGGCTAAATCGGGCAACACATGTTTTTCGCTGCTCAGCGGTATGTTAACACGGGGTTTTCCAGTTCAGCGAAGGTTTCCTATAGTGGCAACGGGTGTAAATATTTAGAGCCATTGTTTGAGCAGGTATTAATTTTGCAAGAGTGCATGAGTAAACCCAGTTCTCTGCAAGCCTGACTAGACTGACAAACATAAGAGGTACAGAGATACATGGGACGTACAGAGATACATGGGAGGTACAGGAACCTTCTACCGCCTGCTACTGTATACATTCGCTTGCCTCTAAGAAAGGGGCTATTGGTGTAAATCGTCACGACTGACTCTGCAAGCATACCCGACGCTGATATGGCTATAAGCCGTATACATATCCATCCAATCGCTGAGACGAGCGAGATCCACGTCAGTCGATAAAATCCAGCCCACGAACTAGCGCAAGTCAGCAAACAGCCTTCGGCATTTTAACCTAAGCGATTACCTATGTACAGACACGGCAGGTAGTGAACGGCCGACGCGCTCTGCTCACAGGCGCCAACGCGAGCTGCACATTCATGGCGTACTGACATGCAATAATATGCGACGGCAAATTGAGCAATCTTGTCGGCATTTTCGCGAAAAAAAAAACAAAAATATGGGCGCCAATATCGTCAGCGCGAAGAGCATTAAAAATGCAACTCACTTAAAGTTCTCAGATTTCTTTCTGACTTTGTTTTAAAGGAGAGATACCAATAGAAATAGTAGGCGTCATCTGATATTTACGCACGCTTCAGTCGCTACTAAGACCCCTAAAATAGGGGAGGGGACAAAAAAAAAAGCGCTCGGTTTCTTTTATCATTCGTTTACGCACCTCGCTTCATTGGCTTCCGGACGAGGCGCGACAGGGCCTGAAAACGGTTGCTGCCATCACAAATGATGCGGAACAACCAACAACTGCAACGACCCCCCCCCCCCCCCCCTATAAACATCCACGCGTAAAAAAATGCGGAGACTAAGCAAATGTTCGGAAAACTCGTCGTTCCCATCGCCGACGTTATCAGCGAAACGCACGGCTGCCGCGCTTCCAAAAAAACGCGCAGCGACCCCCCAGGCACCCAGATATATACGGGATCGCTCGCGTTTATTGGTAGCAGGTAACGGCCGAAGTCATCAGCTGCGTTCACGGGGCCTCCAAAAGGGGTCGTTGAACGCGCCACAACGCCAAGCCCCGCGGTACTCTACGCGCGGGAAACTAGCAGCGAACGCCGCCATTTTTCTGACCTAACGTTCCCCGCTTATCTTCTTCGCGAATCAGTCCTTCGGAACGCGGCAAGATGGCCGACACGTTAAGAAGGCGAAAATAGTCAACCACTAATGTCAAGCAGGAAGCGAGACGGAAATCCACACAGGTTTATCGTATCGTAGAAAGCTCCTCGGTAATCGAAAAATTCTTGTTCGGGAATCGAACCCGGAACCAACGCCATTGGCAGCGCGCGGGCGAACTCGTCAACCACTCGAAGCACGTAGACACGAGTAGCTATCTGCTTATAATAACGCGGATTTGATTTTTTTTTTTTTTGGCCGAGTCCCTTGTGGCGTGTTTTGAATCACCTGCAGTTTCCGAGCAAATGTAGTTATTTTCTAGTAATATTCACTTCGCTCACTAATACCGCGTTTGTCGATCACTTTGTGTAGTACAATCTTAGCCGACCCTTGGGACATTCACATTTGACCATCGAAATGTAACAGATATCGCCACGAGTGTCTCATGTACTAATCCAGTTCGGGCGCCCGGCATTTGGCTCAATGACCCAACCTTGAGAATTCAACTATCGCGACGTTGCTATCAGATAGTCTCCTGCTGTCTCCGTAATTTTAATGAGCGAATGTGTCAGGTCTAATAGGACACATAAACAGGGACTTACCTCCATGACGAGATGGACATGGTGAGTGGTCTCCTGTAAAAAAAAGAAAATATGAACATAATACAAGCTAAAATATTAAAATATTTTTGTTTTTGCTAAACGAATACACCTCTGAATAAAACAACGAGAGAAAGAAAAAGACACAGTAAGCATAACGTTAAGAAATCGTGAGCGTTTACTTATTGAGGAATTGTATAAAAAGGACCACAATGATATTTGTCATCTGAATCGCACTTCTTTCCTTGCATTACAACCACACGGTTGACAGCTTCCAGGACATGAACTGCATGCGCATTATCAGCGTGACATGGCACATTCTCAAGAGGAATGTGACTAGAACAGAATTTTACAGGTCCCCTATCACATCTCGCGAAGTGTAAGCTCCAAAGTAACCAGAGTAGGGTTGGTTTTTTTCTTTTATTATACATATGACTGCTGTAGACGATTCTTTGTTCGACACTGCGTTACGTAATACTCTCGTGAGGGAGAGAGAAACGCACAATGCGCGAGCAGCTGGTATTCTATCGAACGCATGGACGCGATTAAATTCAGAAATCAAAATCATTGCACGACACATGTTTTTTTTTTCCTTCGTGCAGTTGTGTACACAGCGGAAAACGTGTTTGCAGAGCAACAATTTTGATCTTCGTTTTGTTTTCTTCCTGGTTAAAACGTTGTCAAAGGGCAAGCCGATATTGCTACGTACCAGTGGCATAGAGATGAAGAGGACAAAGGGAAAGACGACGAAGTGGATAGAGTGACCACGAGCTGATCGGTATCACTGGCGGTGCTCGCTAAACCAGTTGTAAATATATGTGTGTCAACTCCGAGTCCCTATCCTTCCCGTTTGCCGTGGTCTCCCACGGTATATGCGGACACTTATTTGTCGCGCCTACATCTCTGCCATAACGCCTGCCACGAGTCAACCGCAAAACAAAACAGTAATCCCAAAGCGCCGGCATACAGTATTCCATGGAGAATAAGGTCCTTCATAATATACAGCGATCGATCTACTCGTCAAAATAGCCGGTTCAGTGGGTCCATTCAATCTCCACTGGAGCGAAACACCTCGAGAGTTTCGCTTCGCAGTTTTGTTCGCTGTGTCGTTTGTATCTTCTTCACACAAAAGTATAGACATTTTCGTCGTCATGATGACTGTAACCTCTTAATCTCTACTCCCACTCTTCCCTATGCGGAGGTGACAGCCCTTACAACGCTCCGCTGCGGCCATTTTCTACAGACAGCATCACCCGCATTGTCGAATTGTCCGCTGTACAGCGAGACGAATGTGCGTTTACATGGAACAATGAGACAACTCATTAAAGCTGAAAGCAATGCAACATTACGCGATGCAACATTAGGCTGTATCGTGCTTTCCCAATCGTTCTCTGCACTGTTAACACTTTTTTAAATGAATCCCCATCAGCTCTCCACGCGTCAACCCTTTCAAACTATACATTAGACTGTGAGGCACTTTTTTTTTTTCGGCACCGAATATAAACGAGCGCACTGCAATCTTTCTTTTTAGAGTACAACTATACACTTCCGCTATCTTCTGGCGACAGGTAGGCAAGAGACCCAATTACGTGTCACATGTATTCGCAATGATCCCGTGGTTAACAGCGAGCTAAGCGAGCCCCCGAACGTATTCCGGAACACACGTTGCCCGTGGGTGCACCACTCTGTGCAATCCAGTTCAGACTGCAGCGCAGCACGTGTTCCGGATACAGTCGAAAGTACAATTTGAATACATTACACGCCTCGCTCTCGGTGCTTGCGTCTACTCGTTCTCGCCGTCCCTTTTCCTCCTTACCCGTATGGCTTATATTTGCGCAATCTTTAAAGGGACACAAAAAAGCGAAACGAGCTTTCGCACAAAAATAAAGTACCGCTCCACAATCCCAAAAACGCCGCTCTTGCCGCGACACGACGCTTGCTGGTAGGCGTCAAAACGCGACAAGATAAAATGCACCTGGAGAGCCACCTCGAGATTCCCGCATCAAGCACTGCGACGTTACGGATTTTGAAGGCGTCTACTGGGTCCCAGCTAGCTTCTAACCGATAAAAACGAAGTGCATGGCTATCTGCGAGCGTCATATGGGCCTAGCACGCGAAGTTTCAGAAATTTTCATCGATCCGATGTCGCGAAAGTACCAATAATACACTAGAAAATTTCTGACGTCACGTGCGATTTCTGGCGCGAAATTTCAAAATAATACTTCAATTTGGCTCTTCTCCGCTAATAAAGAAATGATTATTGCGAAACGTATGACAGTTCTCAGAGTGCACCAAGTGAGTGTTTTTTTTTTTTTTTTGGTGTTCCCTTGAAGCGCTGGAGCATCCATGTGTGTTCATTATTTTGGTAGCCGAAGTCAACTCGCCAGCGTTCACGTTGAACTGATTTTTATAGTGTCCGTGTCTGAACACCAAATTTCACATTTTTCCATCAACTTTCACATTCACGAGGATAGAATATCCTCGAAATTCTAGCTGGAAGAAAAATAAAGATTATGATTGAAAAAATACGGAGAAAAAGAAAGAATACGGAGAGGCAGCCCACCTTGCAGTCGAGCAGGGCGACCACGTTCTCGTGATGCAGCTCAGACAGCTCCTGCGGGAAAAAAATAAAAAGGCGAAGAACACAATGAGAGGGCAGTTTGCCTCACGCGTGAAATCCGTGTCAGCCAGCAGCCACGTTCACAAAAGGCCGACCCACCCGAGCACGCTCACGACGGCGCCCACACCGAATAACTGTGCGGCTCTTCATCTCCGGGCAAAGTGAATGCGTGGGGCCAGCGGGGCAGTCGCAAATACGCGGTGTTACATAACGCTTCGCTGGGCCTTCCCATTCGCTAGCCGCCGCCGTACAGGGGTGTCATCGAAATACACGAGCCGCGCAGACTCCAGCGTATAAGCATACAGCGCAAGGTTGCCGCCAGAGTTAGATACGCCAATCGCACAAACTCACAAACTCTAAACACGAAGTTGCGGGATGGTGCCACGTGAACCGAATGTACGCCAGTTGCAAGCATTTGTTGTTGTTTTTTTTTAAACACGAGGCGATCGAGGAACGCGGTCCGACACAGTAACAGTAACATTCGCATATCGACGGAGGTTGCACGCTCACACGAGCACAATGATTTCCTTTTGAGGCGGTAAGAATTGAGAAGAAACCACCGCATGCGCGAGGTTGTACAACTTTTCAACAACAAAAGCAGTCGCGACGTTACGAGAGCTACGCAGCCAAACGTTATAGGCTTCGCATAACGGACATCTGCCGATCTCCGAAGAGCGCGCGGCGAGAGACGACTTTGGACAACGGAATATAAAATGGCGCAGTTCTTCGGGGACGATTTCGCACGTGTGCGTAAGCAACATGCTGCCTCTTACGGATGCAGAATGCTCGTGGCAGACTTCTGCATCTCCAGATAGGAAGAAATTTTTTGAAAAAAAAAATAAGAAAAAGAAGTTTGAAAGCGGAAGCCCAGGAAGTAACACTCCCTTCAAGAACACACGATATCCAAGAAATTTGACGCCTTAACGTTAGCTCGCACGCAGGTTGCCGTTTCTACGGGATAAATGTTATGTTAAATACATGAAAGCTAACATCAGCGTGACCACACGCCTTTCAAATTTATTGTTATTTTTTACGGCAACTGACAAGACCCTCTACCTTTTTTTTTTTCACTGAAGTAGAGCAATTTACTCACGTGTGCTTTCCTGTCATCGTTGTATCTGTGTTATTAACCAATGAAAACGCAAAGCAGCCAGATTGTTTAGTAATAAGCTTTCCTGCACCACTTGTAATCAGTCGTACTTATTATAAGGAAAAAGAAAAAAAACTTGCACAACCCCCCCCCCCTCTTAATTTTGAATGCACATAAATGTCACCCCCGACATGCACACCCGACATGCACACCCGAGCCCACGGCAGCAACGCCTTCACGACAAAACATCCCAGAAACAATATTCCCACGAACCTAGTGCTAGCGACAGATGCCCAAGAAAGCAGCAGCACGATCGTTGTCTCCCAGCTGACGCACGCGGAAGAAAAAGCCCCGGGGGATTCACTGAGCATCAGGAGGAAGATGTCCAGTGTCTTTTTTCAGACACTGCAGACAGTGCGGCTAAAGAGAGAGAGAGAGAGCACCTGACGGAAGGACCGAAAATATAGCGGGACAAGCCAAGGCATTGTTTTTCAGCCTGCGCAACACTGGTCGCTTCCGCGTCCCTTACATTGTTACGAGGAAAAACGTGACGCAACGACGCACCTTTAACCAGCGCTTAACAGCGAACTGAATGCGTAGTTTCGATAGCCCGTTACGGAAAATAAATGGCAATAACAAGCATGCCTTCAAGCAGCAGCACACTCGTCCAACAGCAAATCGGTTCACTTCCGCTTCCGCTCACCATTGAAACACCTTGCTACATCCCGGGTCCTGAAATTCAAGCTCGTCCATCATCATTATAAAACGCAAACCAACAGTAGAAAACAAAACGAGACGACGAAATGACCTATAACGCGCGAGATAAAAAAAAAACGTAATATCCGGCCGCAAAGGCCTGTCTGTGCGCCTAGAACTAGCAAACAAAACAAACAAACAAAATTATTGAGGATAGATAATGTGAGAGAACAGCTGGGCGCTGCATATGAAGCCGCGATGACATGGATGCATATGCAGCGCGCAATGCATGCAGAGATAACCTACTCGAGAGCCATTATCTCGACTGATTATTCCAGACGATTTACGAACGCGAGCACGCGTTAAAAATACACTGGGGTCCGTATCGTTGAACCCGCAACGGTATTCGAGTCGGGGGGACGAGAGATGCATATCGGGGTCGGGTATAACGTAACCGCTATATCTACTAGAAACAAAAGTGCGAAAACGAGTCGACCTGGCCGTGTTACTGCAGCTATCGCATTATACAGCTACCACGAATGGCCAAACAAAACCAAGAAAAGAAACTGAACGACCAAAGAATAAATGCAATGACCCAAGCCTCTATTTGTGCCACCACACACTCCAACCAAGTTCCAGCGCGTGAAAAAGTTCACTACGGTGGAATGATTATTCTGCACGCCCGGAAGTCGCGGGTTCAAACCCTGCGGCAGCGATCACACTTCGGAACGTAAAACGCAAGATTTCATTATTATTATTAAGTTCACAAACTAATCCTTCCAGCCCTCTTCACAGCATTAGTGGCGACAACGACGGAGACTCGGCCCCAGCTGCAGTAAGTATATAACGGTGCATTCACACGCGAAGGAAACATTCTCCTTCCCCGCGGACCAGTCACGTTCCATCCGACGAACCGCGGAGGCGTTGCGAGCACACAGCCGGAACGCGGCTTACGGAATCCGCGCATGCGCACTCTCGCGCTTACGGAACTCTTCACCTGCGCCGGGCACAAGATGGAACGCATACCAAGATGGAACGCTGTTCGAAACGACGTCTGCGCGCGAGGCATTTCGATCCGCGGCGGCGAAAAAACTCCCAAGCATTTCCCCGAGGGTGAACATGGTTAAGTGCGAATGCACGGGGTGATGCTATGAGGGGGAGTAAAGTTAAAATCCGTTGGCGACGCTGATATCGGTGTCAGTAACGTGCCTTATATCCAGAAGGTAGCGTTGCCTCCGGGACATCCATCGCACGACCCGCTCTCGACGGGAGACAGAGAGAAGGCGGGCGCGCGAGAGAGAGGGGTGCGCGCGCAGCTGCAGCGAGCGAGGAGAGTGGAGGAGCGAGTGAAGGGGGAGGGGGTATAAGGCGCGTTACTGACACCGATATCAGCGTCGCGTCCGTGGCTTATTCGGTAGAGCGTCGCGCTGCGGCCCGCCAAGTCCTCTTTCTTCTAAAGATAGAGAGAAGACTGCGGACGCCGCCGACGGCGGTGGATGGTTTGGGGTCGCTTATAAAGCGTATTCACACTTAAAAAATTCTTTATCGAAGCTGCCAGATAGACCTCATCCCCACGGAGCTGGTCGACATCCTGGACCTGATTAGTCGAAGCCGCCACCCGAGGACACCGCACCAGAGTTCGCTGTTCCTCTAGTGTGCAGCTATTGATAGGGTCGTCGCCCAGTCCTCTTTGGTGGGCTTCAGTATGGGGGTTCATTTGGGAAGCCCATGGCAAATGGGAAGTGTTGACCACTGTCCCACAGTAGTGGCACTGCACTTATTTTTGGGTCATAATATTTGAGTGTGGCTGCACAGAGCAGCGTGTTTGTCTTAGGCACCGCAGGACGCACTCCCCCGCTTTCGAGAGTCCCTACGCTGGTGCGGGATACAAGCGGCGTTGCTCGGAGGCCGGACGGAGCGAGGATGGGGAGTTCTCAGAACTAAGGTCCCTACCTTTTTTTTTATCTAGGTACCTTACTCGTAGCGTGCGCGTCATGTGATGCTCCGACCACAGCGAAAACTTCCTCTATGCACTCGTGCGAATCCAGCTTTCTTCACGTTCATCTGGTCCATTTATACAGAAGTGTCCCAAAAAGAATTCGTAGGAGTGTCCCGCGAGTTCGAAGAAGTTCGATTTCAGCTAAACAAAAATAATAAATCTGACCAAGCTTTTAGGTTCTATAAAAAGGAAAACAGCCTGCGACAAACAAAATGCTCCAGAATACAGCATCACTAACTAAAAGATACCGTTGAAAGCAAAAACAAAAAAGAAGCGAGAGTTTCGTACAAACACGCTTCCTGTCACATTTAACGCTAACAGATATGAGCCAAAAAAAAAATATGTCAGGGCTTTTCCTCCTTTCAGTCTGTATCTGTACAGCGAGAGATTCTGCTCGGCAGGCGTTTCCTTTTAACCTCCGCGTGAGCTCACTAGAAGAAAAACTAAAGCAGCGGCCAGCAAGTGTCGAACAAGCAGAGAAAATGTAAACACGCGACGACCAGAGTTCCCGGCTGATAACAACGAGATGTGAAGGTCGAACAATGTTTCGCAGCACAGCGTGAGCATGCAAAAAAAGCTGCAACGCAAAATGTGCGGTACAGAGTATATATAGCTCCATGTCATGTGCGCGTCGTACCCAACGACAGAACGACCAAAATTGCGGGACCAATACGACGCATTCCCCAGGCTGAATAATAACGTTGTTACGCGAACACGGTCGACCGTATATTTGTGCCCATAACTAGAAAAAAGTAAGGATATCTGTATCAGCGAGCCGTATTTGGCGTTGCATCAACAGGAAATATCTTTTTTCAAGGCAAGGTTGCGGCTATTCCAGCTGATTTATCTGGTTTTCGTATTTCTTTTTTTTTTAATTTTTACCTGTTCCTTGTTGGGTGGTGGCTCTATATACATCGCACGTTGAACGCTTTCCACATTCGCAATGACGTTAATTATTGCCTTTGCGCATTTTTTCTGTAAGCATATGAAAAGGTCATTTAGGAGCAATAATAAACAGTTGGTAATAAGCGCTGAATGTCATGTGTGTTACTCGGGTGGACGTGTGAATGTTCGCGAGAGTCACGGTTGCGCTATGAATTTTACAATATGACAAACAACCAACTTTCCCAACAACAAGTTTTATCGAGATGTCAAATATGCGTACAAATCCAGACGGGACCGAAGTTTCGGGCATAAAGTTTCATACCAGTGCACCAGAGGATGTTCTAGCGCTAGTGCTTATAGGAGCTAAAATGCATGGCACTGCAGCCAGCGTGGTAATGACGGGTATAACAGATGGATTTGCATAAGCTTCGACCTTGTGGCAGAGCACCCGCTTTTTCAAGAAACAGAGTTCAGCACAAAGGTTCAGCAGTGCCACTTCACGACCTTCAACCGTTTAGGCTGACCCATTCAAATTAGCTCACCCGCTTCACAACAGTCCATCACATAATCCGAAAAACAACAACAAACAGAGCCACAAGCGCGTCTGAAGCCGCAAGCGCAAAGACCATACATCGTAGCGCCAGAGTTTCGTCGAGCACATACTGTCGGAAACTCCATGGCTAAGGGCGTATAGAGGCTTAAAGTGCTGCAAGATAAATGATTTTTGACCACCTTTCATGTAAATCGTTCATACACACTGAAACATTTACACCCTTTTTTACACCCTCTTAAGCACTAACATTACTGCATTGAAAGAACGCGCCCTTTCAGTTGGGTGCTTACATCGTTAGCATCTCTATGCTCTACATCACGGTTTCTCAAACTGGCTTCTATCAAGGACATGTTATATACGTTCCGCGAGCTGCCAGAACAAGTGCAACTTAGTCAGGTTTTAACCCCCACGAGCAATTATTTACATATTCATAAAAAAACAAAAATATAATATGGGGTTCCGCGGCAATCTGGCAAAGCCGTTGCGGTTCCCGAAAGACAACACCTGTTAGATACACTATTCAACTCCAAAGCAGATGGAGTCGAGTTGGACAATGAAGAAGCACACTTCTTCACAGAGATGCAGGCGTGAAAGCATTCGACGTATAGATACGCACGTTCACACCCTACCGTTCTCCACCAGCATCCTCAGCATGACAAATTGACGAGATTATCCTGCTAGCGCAATGCCCACTTGGTTGCATGTGCCCCTGTACGCCAACAGCTTCCAATGTGGGCCGGTCTGGCCAACCAAATCAGGCCGATACAATAAGCCAGACCGGTCATAGTTGATATCGCACTCGAGCCTACCCGATGGGGCAAGGAGGGCCACATCACCGGGAAATAAGGAGTGCACACCTAGCAAGTCATCTGGTGAAAATGCAAGCTCATCTGTACTAGCTAGTTCACACATTGCTTACACGGTGAAATGCTTGATCATTGTCTCCCAAGCAACGTATAGGCGAAACAAGACAACAACTCAATTTTAAATTGAAGGGGTATGGCGCGGACACGGCGACAAAATAATCAGAAGTGGCATGTAATATATCAACACGGCAGGTCACAATCTCGATGAACTCAAAGTATATATACTTCAGCAAAGCTTCACCTCACATAGGCAGAAAATGTGGAGAATGGTATGTCACTTTCATGCTCAATACACTCTGATAAACTAGTATCATGTTTCGATGGATACTTTTTAAAGTATAGTAGGTACACAACTAAAAGAGCGGTGCCCAATGCGGCTTAGTACACACACTGTTTAAACTGAGACGATAGCAAAGCCTTTCTTGGAAAAACAAACAAAAAACAACTGCGGCAGTATAGATGTTAGAAAATGGTTCGCGGCAACCTTTAACGGAGCGCTATGGCCCTGGTGGCTACAGAACTTAATACTCGCAGGGTGCACGCCATACAGACAAACGTATGACAGTGTAGAAAGATGTCCGCTAATGGAGTGTAATCCCTTTCGTCCCGTTGCCGAGTAGGCGACCAGAGAGATCTAAGGAGATCTGGGGCTTAAAGGATTTAAATGAAAGTGAAATAGAGAAAGGGGCAAAGATAAGTGGAGGGGTGGGGGACGAAGAAACAGGGTTACATCGATCTCCGAGATGCGCGCGTCGCTACCAGCCCGGCAGACGCTATCTCATTCGACCCGGCCCCTTCAGAACTTTATTACTACGCCACGTCCCCTCGCGCGCTACGGCGTAGTTTACACACCGCTTACCGCAGCAACACTTGTGCGATACCCTCGTCAAGCCGACCCCCCCCCCCCTCCCCCACCGCAGTCCCACGAGCGAGGCGAAAGATAAGATGCGACACGCGATCACGCGAAGGCGGGGTGGGGAGCCATCTGCGCGCTATATACGGCGCGGCCATAGCGCCCGTGCGCCGTTGGCCAGCGCAGCCAAGATCGAACAAGGCGAAGGTCGCGACGTGAGCGAAACGCGCAATGTCTTCCGCGACGAGAATTTATGAGGAACTAACTCCTCTCACACCTAGACACACTTCCAAGCGAAGATTCCATTGTCACTTTATTTTCTTCTTTTTTTTTCTGAAGTACGGCGAGAGTCCTCCCTATATACACCGGGGAGAAACGGCAAAATAATGCGGACGCCAGCATCAGCGCCCAAGTTATATAAGCAGAAAAGAAAGGGGAACGATTGTTTACTCCGTCGAAACGGCTCATGAGGGAAAACGAGACGACGAGGCGATTTCTATCCACAGTTCCACTTCTCGAAAACTTCGAATTGCTGATCTGTTCCAACCACACTCCACGCTGCATGTAACTATAGCAGCTTTCACGGGGGCCCAAGGCGTAAGTGCGCAGACTAGGACAGAGAAGAGGCTTGACGCATAGAGTTTCTCACAACTTACTTGAAGGGAAATCTGGCGCTAGTGAGCTGCTAAATGCAAGAGAATGACGGGATATGCGAACTTCTAACTTGACTCGGATAGGTATACCTCAAAGATGTTTCACGTTAAAATGACCAATTTCTTGCTAAAAAAAAAGCAGGTAATAAATTATTTACTTGTGTCATTGCAAAGAAACGTATTTTATTTAACACTGGAAGCTTCTACGACGATGGAAAATTTTACGAAGCGTATGAAGTAATCAACGGCCGCTAAACTTGGAACAAAGCGAGCGTTCCCCCCGTCACTTCTATGTGGTCTGTTTGTTTCTTTCGCCATTTGATTGTGCTGTCAAGGTGAGTGGACTTTTATTTTAGAATATAATACACGTGAATAAGATCCGCTTATAAACGTCTTGTTATATAAAAACTGCATTTACGCAGCTATATTCACTTTTCAGCCCAAGTCTCGCTCGACACCAGCCAACACAAGCCTTGCAGACACATATACCGTCATTCCCAGCGCTCCAACGGGGCCTGACAAATTCGCATAGACGGTGGCACCACACGTCCTTAAGGTACTATTGTGAGAAACTCAATGGCTTGAAGCACACGAGCGCTGCATTTGCAGCACTCGTGTGCTTATGCCGTGCTAAACCAACAAGCCGAGACTGTTACCCTTATATGAGGGTCGGCGCAACGATTTTTCGTCGGTGGGCGGAAAGGGCGATGCTCCAGAGCTATCAACGAAGGCGCTTTAGTGCCGCCCTATTTGGCTGCATTTTTGCAATTTTAACACCTAAACGAACAGTGTTACGGTGGACGCATGCATACACACGGAAGCGGTTGGTTTGATGCAGTACGATATTGCATGGCACATCGCAATATACAAAAAACAAGGAAACATCGATTAACAGACCAAGATGGTGGCGCCCGTATGAGGTAAAAAAATTCTAAAGACCCTCCAGTCTGTGCATAAGCAACGACTAAAGAAAAATGAACTTATTGTATCATATTGTGCAGTCGCATCACCCGAGAACAAGCATTACAGCGACAACAGGTTTGGCGAGACAAATATCAACGGCCAGAAAAAAATGTAAAAATAATCAAATACACGAAAAGACAAGGAGAGGCAGCAAGGGTTCTAAATTCGAAGATACCACTCAAACCTAAAACCGATAGCCACGAAACTGCCGCCAACGCTTGCTTAGAAGGGCCATCTTATCACTTTCAAATTGACGTTGTCCTGCTCTTTAGTGTCCCGGGTCCGGACTTCCCAGAAATAGTGGTATATGTCAGAGCGCTCGCGACCGTCGTCTACCAAGTAAAGGAAGGCGTGGAGAAAGTGAATAAAAAGCTACGCTCGAGTGCCACGTGCCCATGTTGAATCGCAGCCATCAAAAAATGTAAGAGGAGGACGCTGGAAACTGTGACCGGAGCATGGAGCACGATGGGGTAGCGGCATCGGAGGACGTTGGCTTGTGGATGCGAGGCACACGCCATGTAAATTTACATGGGCCCAGCAAAGTCAACGGCATGTTTCCTCGGCATGGGTGGTTATTGGTATAGTACTGTCTATGTTTTTTGTGGATCACTTTAGTAAATAATTTGTAGTAACCATGAAACGCGATTGCATTTTAAAAAGAAGATTGTACGTGTATGTGTCCGTCCAATAAATTCAGTTGGAAGCTTGCACTTGTGTTCGTGTGGTTCTTCCTAAAGCCTTCCGTCTTTTAAGCAGTGCGCGATGCAATGGAAAGAAAATGGAACAGGAGGACGACATCAACTGTGAAAAGAAACTCATGAACACTAGGAGGCAGCGGCTTGCGAACGCTAGAAGCACTCGCTCGTTTGATTGTTTTTTTTTTCTCGTAGAATTAAAGGTGAGGATGTGTTGAGCGGCGCCGCAAATACATCCATGGGACTCGCTCGGTGAATTTCGTGCTGAACGGTTGTGTCGTCGGCGAACTGGTGGTAGTGGTTAGAAAGATGAGAAAAGGCACCTAATTTCTGCAACCCGGTCGGGAGCACGGCACAGTGCCTCCTGGCACCATGTAGGTCTCGCCGAGAGATGCCCCATCCTCGCACTTCTTCGACCATGTCTCCCATCTTTGCTATCCTTTCTCTCCTTTTTCTACACTTGCCTGCTGCGGGTGCACCTTCTTTTTATCCCCTTTTCCCCCTCCCAGACGAGGAGCTTAGCCGTGTCGCCATATTAGGCAGACGAAAAAAAAAATAAGCTCCTTTTTCTCTCCTTAAAGAACCGCCGCCACTGCAAAACTGCCGCTGATATAAACGCTTGAGGAACAGCGAAGGTAGTATACAGCGGGCAACTGAAACCAGAAAAGCCGCCGCGTTGGAAATCAAGCGCAAGGTACAAGGTCGGGTCGCTGCTAACATTAGCCTATCACTTTCGCCTATCTCTCTCGCGAGCTCCTATCGCGGAGGGACGCGCCCCGGTTTCGCGTAACCAGCGCGCTTTCACGCGGCTGACACGACACTCCCACGGGCCTTGCATCAGTCGGCCACAGAAGAGACGCACTCCATCTCAACGTGCGCCCACCACTTTCCCATCTGCTACAATCGGAGCCACTTCTCTCATTTCGTCATCCCCTTTATTGAGGAAGGAAGGGGCAGAGGGAAGGACCAGCACACGGCTATCTCTGCCTTCCGTCTTACGTATCTTGCACCAGAGCTGCTATGGTCGAAGTTTCCCTGTGTAGTAGACCGTTTCATCATGAACCGCCACGAGTGTCAATCACCGCCCAATCACTCTTTGCATATGTTTATAAATAGAGCAGCTTTAATGTACGGCGGCCCCACGTCGGTGTTCGCTGCCCATGCATTCCTAGTGGACCAGTCTTGAGGACTGCGATCTGCCGAATTTCCACAATAGCTCGTACGCGCCACTTTATCGAGAAACAGCGTAGTCATGAAGTGTCCTGAATCGAGAAATGGTTAGAATAGAGAGAGCGCACTAGAATACACTCAAGTCGTGCGACAGACCAGTGAGTCAGGCAGTTGAAAAGTGACTAAGTAAAATAATGGCGAGTTTAAGTGAGTTGGCCCTATAGCCAAAAAAATGAAAACACATAAACTTGAGGAAGTATAAGCGCGTTACGCTCAGGTAGCCCATGCACCTACCACATTACTTCCATACATGACTTGCAACCAGCCTATAGAAGCACACTGCGTCAGAACATCTAACAAGATAAAAAAAGCAACAGCAACGTTAATCGGAGGTCGTGAACCGGAAGTTGAAGCCGTATGCGTACCCATCGCTCACACGGCTTCAACGACTCGAATATGTCCCGTTGGTTTCCTTTTTTGTTTAAGAGCGTAGCGTGTAGTACTGCCCTCACCGATACACACCCACAGAAAGCGCACTAGAGCTATGTTCTTACGGAAGAACCTGTTCGCTCTTAGAAGAATGAAAAGACGTTCAACCACAGGAGCTAATAGTGCATGCGTCGAGGGTCGCTCCTATTTATGGTCTCGCAAACTGCGAGAAAAACGGGCCAATAGAACCATTGCGGCATCGGTGAAAGACGACTGACGCTGATGGTCGACACAGATGGGGCCACGCAGTAACAGCCGCTAACCATGCGACGCCGCACGTAGCCGGACGAAACGCACAAACGGGCCTGGGAATTCGGCCAATCTGTTGTACACTATACTTGCTCCGTGAAATACGACTCGCGGCGTGTACAAACCAGGCCTAATTAGCGGTCGTTCGCATATGAACCACTTATTTGCACATTATCCACTTAGCGTCGCAAAATGACTACTAGGCTAATGGGTTTAATAGATATTTCTTTAAAAATATTTATTATCTACTGAAATCGCGGAACTAATGAGGAAACTCGGGCCGCACAAGAAAGTTGAAAGAGAACAGGCGAAGGTAAGACAATACTAACGATCGTATCCATTGGAAACTTTTCAGACGTATATATAGCCAAACCAGGGTTCAGGCAGCAACGGTGCCTAAAGTTCCCCTTGGTAAAAATAAAATGAAAAAAGAATAGACCCCCTCAAAATAATGGCGATGCGGAAGCTATAGAGCGGACCGAGTGATGGCTCCAGATTATTACGGCAAGTATGCCAAAGCACGTGCATTACTCGTGGCCAGCCTTGAACACAGTTATCTGACAACGTGGGCTTTCGCTCTAATCGTTATCGGGAAGCACGCCTTTGTCAGCGTATACGTTGCACAATGACATACCGCGGATACCGCTCTCTCTTGAAGCTTGCTATCGTGAAGTACAGAAAGAAACAACCGCGAGAACCAGGAAACGTGAACGACATATGCTTCCCGATAGCGAGCTAAATGATACAGATTTCGTCTGTTACGAGACCCTAAGTGAAGCGAGCGAGCAACACGACCACGTTAGGCTGAAGAAAAAAAAAATGAAGTTGGTAATTTATGGAAATGCCCAAAACACCTGCAGGCCTCGTATTTTGAACGTGCATTTCTCAAAAACTACATAAACGAAGTACCACGCACAAACCATGATGAACAAGCCAAAGTCGCATTTCTGCGCGCCAGCCACACGGCTAGCGTAAGCGTACGATTCCTTATGTGATCCGCCGACGCTTATCTATAACTGCGTTCACAAGCTTCATTTTTCTAGATTACTTAGAAGCATTAATTTATCGGGCCCGCCGAGGTGGCGTTGCACGAACGCCCACTACGTTTAATAAAGCGTCCGCGAATGCGCGGCAACAGCCGCAGGTTGAGGTAACGGTATGGCGGCATAACTCCGCCAAAGCATAACTCCGTTAAAACGCCTATCTGGCTATATAAAATGACCCTGCAGAGCGGCCTCGTATGCATTACGCAAACACGGAAAAGTGCGTTCGCTCTCTAGCAACAAACGTCTCGCCAACACCCGCGGAAAGTATGGCTGTATACCAACTCCGTAATCCATCTTATGTGCATCCGAGTATGCTTTCGCTTTGTTGACCTCTCAAGTTACGTCGTAAACACACTGGCCAATTCCGCCGTTACGACGTAGCGGGCATGGGTATGGTGTTTTAGCCCTGCGATGCTCGCGATAAGGTAGGTCAGCATCCATGTCAGCTTGCAGATTTGTTAACCCGCTGTCATGATATTATCACCTAGTTACTTCACGTATAGAGCAATTTCACGCAGTTAAACAGTTTCCTGATCGTGGTACCTGCAGGCTAACATAGTAAAGTTAATACAGAGCGTGAAATATATTAACAGCAGTAAAAAAAAGTAACAATGAGCATATGCGTAATTCTACCCAACGTCCTCTCCGGCAACATACACTATAGCATATAGTATATCTACGCTATATCTCCAATGACGAATGTGCGTTTACAGCAGGCGGTGATCGTAGAACATTTAATTGCCTTACGGGCAATAACAACGACGCAGAGTTTGCATCTGAAAAGCCCACGTTGGCACAATTTGCATTATGATGTACACATCGTTACCCCGCACTACAGAAACACACCAAGAGGAACAATAAAACCTCGCTAACTTATGCGCATACTCCGTTGTTTTGCTCAGAGCACATATCTGACCAAAACAATATGCCTCTACAGCGTTCTCAGATCCAACGATCTCTGGGATTCATTCGCGCAAGCCTGTTATCGAAGGCTTTTTATAATCCACGGAATGGTCAGAGAGCTCGCAACCTGCCTGTGTCTCGAAGCAGCAAAACTTGGTTACGGACGGATGAGAACGCGTAAACAGAAAGCCCGCAAATCTATTCTGTACTCCATTTACGGCGCCCAGCTGTGCTTTGGCGAGAGCTGTGTAAGATAACGCCATATACATATAGCCCCTTTCCCTCCTTCTGCGCCACCACCTACACATACACTCCCTGCAGACAGCCAATTAAAGCACCAAGCTGTGAGTGAGCAGCAATCGTCATCGAGAAAATGCTTAGACCGAATGAGCAGTCGGAGAGAGTAAAAAAAAGAAAAAGAAAAACGGGCAATGAAAGGAATGAAAAAGCTTCGACCAGCAGATTGCAAAGTCCGAGCAGGGCCGCCGAAATGTCAAAGGTGCAAGCAGAGGGCACACGCCGCGGACTACCGAAATTCAAGCCCGTCACGGCGGCGGTTACTGGCCACGGGCTCATACAAAAGTAGACAAATGCACTTAATGAGGAACCGCTATATCGCCAGAAGGCATGCACTGGCTCGCTTTTTTTCTTACCTGCTAACAATAACATTTGCTTCAGCATTGCTCGAGGGCAGATTGGTAAGAGAATAATTGAGAGAAGCCATCCGAGAGGGACCCGTTCGAAACAAAAGGTCAAGCGAAGATTAAACGTTCCGTTATTCTCGATTTTCAAAAGCAGGAAGTCGTTACACATACCAACGAGGTGTCACGCTGAAAGCTGTATGTGTGTGTGTGTGTGTGTGTGTGTGTGTGTGTGTGTGTGTGTGTGTGTGTGTGTGTGTGTGTGTGTGTGTGTGTGTGTGTGTGTGTGTGTGCGTGTGTGTGAGAGAGAGAGAGTACCAAACGCAAATAGGAACTAGTGGATGGGGAAAGACGAAAAATGAGGCGAATTCGCAAAGGGGGAGAAAAAAACGAAAAAAAAAAAAACCTGCCAGCAGCCGTTCTGGCCCGTCCTTGGGCGCGCGGGTCGTCCTTTTACGGTTGCGTAACGACACAGCCAGCGCCGCATAAGCGCCGTCGACAACGGCGGCTGCGCCCGAAGGCTGCCGCCTGCTGCGGGCTGTGCCAAAGCGATGGCTGCTGGTTGCCGGTGGAAACGCGCCGGCAACCAGGACGGGCGACGTACGAGCGAGCCACTCGTTCGCTCCAGCCGTGGGTGCAGGAAACAGCAGCATCGGCAGCAGCTGCACGCGTCGCTTTTAAAGACGATAGCCTTTCTTGGGACCTCCGACGCAAATATTTTGGTCTGTCTGCCTGTACGTTCGTCTGTTTGTCCATCCTTAACGGTATCCTAAACGGCACCAACGTGACAAAACAATATTCCAGACGGCTGACCCCATCCGCAGCGCCCACCAATATTGCTCAAGGTTCAGCGTTCATACTTGTGCGATTGTCAATTAAAAAGCAATTATTGCGCATACCTGAGGCACCATAACAACACGCCAATGTTCTGTATGCGTGTCTCTTACTAGAAAAGGCGTACATAAGTAATTCTAAGGATCATAGCCTTTATAATGCTGCGCTGGCCATGCAACGCTTGCACAAAACGTCAAGTGCTTCCAACGCTTTGCCAAGACGACACGGTGGTGGCACCTACCCGTCGCCTTGCGTTCTACAACTTATCCCTCAGACACGGGCGCGCACGGCGTGCGCCCCGTTTTCCAGGATAACTACCAGATAGCGCAGATGTCTCACGTGTGACGTGACTTGATGCGCTCGTTCGCCTCCGCTGCACGCTCGAGGCACTCTAACGCAGGGCCTCCAGAATACCATTAATCGATTTTCTTGCGTAGAACATCAAATAAACGTTTTGTTCACTATATCTTTAGACGCAAGACTATCGTCTTTCGACGACATTTGCGGTGTAACTAACATGCAGATACGGGGCCCATTTTTTTTTCAAGGCGAATGCCTTATTTGCCTTATCAAACGGGAAAAGCGAACGTGGTTGTCATCGTTAAACGACAGGAACGGTGCCGAAAATCGGATGGCGTTACGCAGGACGCCTGACGTCACGCAAACGCAGTTTGACGGTGAAGTAATTAGGGGTGATTAAAAATAAATTCGAAGTCAGTTAAATGTAATTCATACTAATTTAGAGTAATTTAGAAGTAACTACAAGCACTTACCATCCCATCATCCAAACTGATAAAACAACACACGGAAGACAATTACAATATATACACCGACCCCAAATAAAAGCACCAGAAGGACGTTTTGGCTTCCACACGGGAGGATTGTTCACAAATCTTGCTTTTGTTTTTACTCGTGGTTAACCTCACTGTCTTTACTTCTATTTATTCTCTCTTTCTGGGCATTTCTTTTACTTATATCCATGTCTTGCCCGAACAGATGTGTTTCCGCCGCACTGTCGACTTCCCCACTTGACAAATCGTGGCTACGAAGCGCGGGCGCCATTTCTACCGTTCTGAAGTACATCCCGAATCCAACATTAGCTTGCGCATTCGCCACCATAGATGTTACAAGTGAGTGCGCATATACAGTGATATCACGTAAACCTTGACTATCATGAGAAGTTCCTTTCACTATAATGATATTGTTCGCAACTCGGATGGTTGGCGGCCGTCACCCCAACTGCGCTGTACCGAAACTCCGAGCTTAGCGATTTCCCAAAATGACTCAAGCAGTCAGTAAGGTTTAGTAACCGTCACAAACACAGAACAGCCGCGGCGACGCAGTCTCGAGGATAGCAATAGGAACTGCACGGAACACTCAGCGGCTCTGCGGGCCGCGAAATCTGGCGCGGAACCAACGGAGCGTGAAACACATTCCGAGAAGCAAGGGACAATCAAACGCGGGAAGAACACTAACGAGAGAGGAGGCGCAGCCAAGGAACGCACACACATATATACAATGTACGCCCCCGTCGTTGCGTAAGAAACTGCGTACAGCGCGGCAGCTCATCAGCGCACTCATTCGCAACCCCCGATAACGCTCAGTTGCAGCGTCATGACCTTTTCGCGTGCCAGTCCCTCCCACCCCGCGTGCCAACAGCAATAGGGATGCACGCATGCGCAGCGAAGAGAGGCATTGAAGAGAGATGGCGATAATTGAATTCATCATCGTCAGCCTGACTGCGTATCGTACACTTCAGGGCAAAATGCCTCTCCTGCAGCGGCCATGTTATCCCCACAAAAATTTTGATATCATCGACATCTTCCTAATCTTGGCGCGTTCGCCTTCTCTCGGGATCATCTCCGTTCATCTTAACGAGACGTGGCTATCTTGCTGTCGCGCACCATGCCATGCCAGTGCTTACGCCCATTCAGTCTTGATTTCGATATATGACGCGGTCAACACGCGTTCGTTCCTTGACCACCTCTGCTCTCTTCTTGTCCCTTTGGAGAGACAATAAAACGAAACAATGAATCAACTTAGATCGATAAATCGCAACCATAAAGGCGTTAGTTTTAACACCCCATTTAAGCACGACAGAAGAGAAAATCAAGATTAAAGTTTCATTTGTAAACCTGACGCCGAAATCTCCACGCGCAGCGACAAATTTCAAGAGGCATTGTTCGGTCGCAGTTGCGAAATGCTGAAGGCCCACACGCTTAGATTTAGGTACACGACGGAGGCGGCCGAGAATTCTTGAGCCGACCCCTTCGACGTCCCTCACAATGATATCGGGGTCTTGGAACGTAAAACTCGAACAATAATTATACTATTAATCGGGAACCTCGCTATGCCCGCATTATGATTAAGCGCGAATCCTATTTACCACCTCTCTCCTCCGGCCGATTGGCGTAAGCCAACCAAAAAGAAAAATTTGCGCTGCCCGTCTAACCAACCTGGTTTGGAGCGCGCAAACGACTCGTCAAATCGGATGCCGAGGCCGCAAGTGGAAAGAAATAAATATCAAGGACACATTCCAAAAGCGCTGCAGCGCAGCGCAAATTTTCAGAAACTGCGAGCTAAAACGAGCGAATCCCCTGCCAAGCATCCCGTGCAAATGGTTTTGACCAGCGAAGCTTAAACGGCCGGCGCCGGCGTTTATTGCTGGCTCATTCCCGACGGCTCATTAAAGAATTTCTCAATCATTCCTCAATGTCTGTCCAGGAATATCAACTGCCACTCCGTACTGATATTTATTATGCATACACCAGTGACGGGTTATTCTCGAGTTTAAAAATGAATAATACTATAAAATTTAAAAATTAATGCTTTGATCCAAGTTAGTTTTCTCCTCTATAGTAATAAACCTACGATGGAGACGTAAACGACATTAAGTCAACACGGCAGAATTTCTCAATCCAAACGGCTGCATTATCTGCCTTGAAAGACCTGGGGTGTCACAAAAATTCCAATGTCGGTGTCCTGTGACCGAAAGAATCGAATTAAAAGCGAATAAATAATAATTCCACCATCTCCCGCTAAAGGGAACCATCTGTAGATGCAAAGCCGCTGACGCTAACGCTTACACTGGCGGCGACGTTGACGCTGGCGCTTATCAGCGAAAGACAAGTAAAAACTCTCTTAACAGAATTCCGAACGCGCGTTCCAGAGCCTACATATGCGGGGTGGCCAGTGAAATATAGTGCAGCGCGAGCAGTCCGACACCGCCTGCGTGGGCCTTGCGAGGCGAGAGAGGGGGAGGGGAGCGACAGTATTGCGGGTGCTACGATATCTAAGTAAGCTGGCGCAGAACATGACACTCCAAAAGTGGCAGTCACCACAGCTCGCACATCATCGACTGTATTCTCTGTGTGTCTTTCCAGGGAGGAAGGTACAGTGTTGTGCCGTCTGCGCGTAGCCTACACCATGCCTGCTCATTTATATGATCGGGATGGCCGACAGCGCAGAGTGCAACGACTGCGCCGTTGATTAGACTATTGAACGCTTCTTATGTTACTGCCCGGCATACACAAACGAGGGGCTTCACCTGCGCAGTGTTTTAAATCAAGTGGACAGAAAAGATTTCACGGTCGAGAAAGTGCTGGGACCACGACACTGCCCATCCCAATTCCGAAAGGCAACCAAAACGTTGTAGCGTTTTTTCAAAGACACCAGCCTATTTCATCGTTAGTGATATGAAACTGTTACTCGTCGGCCCAGTCAATGACTTTCTCCTCTATAACTTTCCCTCCCCCGCTCCCCTTCCCCAGTGCAGGGTAGCCTACCGGGGCTCAACCCTGGTTAACCTCCCGACAATTTTTATTTTTTCTGTATCTCTTTTACTGGTGCTATCTAGAGTGTGCTATCTAGAGGGTTCTACAGTGGGCGCAGACATATCCCCTGAAGGATGGGTAATAAATACTGGCGCACGTAATCTTATCGCGTATGTGGATCGTATCACAACCACGTCACAGAGAGCGGAGTTAGAAATAAAAAAAATAATACGGAAACTATTCATGTATTTGGCCAGCGTATTTGCTTCCAGCTTGTTTTCTTTTTTAATGCAACGCACCCCACCTGATAATTTACTTCGAAGACACTTTCTAAATTTTTCTCAAACACCTATATATTTTTCAATTTGTAAATACGTGTTATGTATGACGTATAAAGAGTATAGCTTGGACTTGCCTTGAGAATTTTAATTTCCTTGCCGAGGAGATTCTGCGACTTTGCCAGGTTCTTCTTGGTGATGCTCTTGATGGCCACCGGCAGCTCCGGCTTCTGCGCAAGAAAAAAAGAGAAAGTGAGGCCGGAGAAACGGTCATAGCGTAAAGGGGCGAACGGCGAAATTGATGGCTCGCGAGCTCGTCGGAAAAAGATATGCTCATGAGCAACGCGCGCCTATGTTCGTCTCCATATCGGATGAAATTGATGGCGGCTACGGCATCCGTCAAGCGTGCTATTTACGGGAAATGAATCAAAGCTTCTAGACGGCTTACTTTTCAGGGTTGGCTATACCATTTTCAGAGCAGCGAAGGCGATAGCGATAAACAGCGGGTTGCAGCCGAAGCCGCCCTGGACGATTTGGTCTGAAACCATGCGAGACGGCCCAACAGGCACCAAGCTGTTCCAGCCGAATCCCCACGGTTACAGTGGACTGTTTTAACCGAATCCCCACGATCATTACTAGGAGCAACTCGGGCCGAAGTTTCCACGTTAATAAATAGCACCATGTATTCCCCCTCCCCTGCACACACACACACACACACACACACACACCACCCCGTTCTGTTATTGCAACCAAGGCGGAGGCTTGACGTTGAGTTCTCCCAATTGACTCTCGAAATCATCATCTTCGATGTTACATGTCTACTGCTGTATTGCTGCTGAATTCCTCGAGCTCAAGCAAGAAAATAACCCATAATGGACTCTGCCCATTGTGCCTGACCTTCCCCGCAATACGATAATAATGAAACTAATGCACCATCCCCCACCCTACCTTTATTACGACACTACCCTTTGCTGGCCGACATCAAAACACGCCGATGACCACTTCATCCATTCAACGTCGGAGCAGCGTGCCGGTAGGTTCGTAGGTTACACGGCAGTTGTACGTAAACGGGTTACGTTTCGAAAATGATGACGTGATGCTGCTTCTTGGTGCAAGGGTCAAATGCGCCCGAAAGAGCGCCAAGACTGTGTGGTTCGTGAAGGTAGCCTGTAGAGCTTCAATGCACCGGGTAAACTCAACGCACAATGCGCCTCACCTCCCCAACCCAAATGCAGTCTTAACAGAGATGTTTCCTTGAGAACCATGCGCTCCACTCTGCAACTGAATCTCCCCACTGCATAAAAGCAAAACCGAACCCAGGTCTGCAGCCCCGTTATGCGAGCTCCTCCCCGGTTTCCGCCCTGAACCCCTCGACCAATCGAAATAACCGAGTGATCCGGTCAGGCGGAACGCGTCCAACAAGCCAAAAAGGACGCGGTGGGAAGAAGAGAACGACACGAGAGACGCGAGCTTCCATAACTGCCCACGACTCCGCTCAAATCTGCAGCCACGCCGAGTGGAACACGATAGAAAGAATCGATGCAATAAAAAAAACAAATACATAAAAAGTGGGAAGAGCAACGCTGCAGTGAGACGACCAGCCGAAGAAACGTGGAACTAAAGAAAAACACGAGATGCACCGACGGCGGCTGGATCACGCGATGGTACCAGCTCCTCGTCTACACACACGATGCGGAGATCACGCACCGTTATACACGCACGTGCGGCAGGGCGACGCTGGAGGACAGGCCTGCTGGCCTCGATCGTTTCGACACGCACCAGTTTGCCAGCAGCAGCAGGCATTGTTTTGTACTGTTCGCGCACCCGGCCATTGGGGGTTTGGTGCCCCCAGCGGAGGTGGCTGGAAGGGAGGGGGAGCGCAGCACACGCCGCTGAGGAAGCCGCTACGGCAATGACGACGCGCTCGAACGACGACGGCAGCGGCGATGCCGAACACAATGCTGAAGAAGGAAAGACGTGCGCCACCACTACTCATTTGGAACACACACGCCCCCTCTTTCAGTCGACTGCGCGTGTCACATCCTCACGTAACGGAGCGTTCCGGGGCACGGCAGCGGAAACCGCGGCGGTCACGGCCGACGCCGTCACTACTACTACTGGGAAAGGGTGCCGGAGAGGCTGCGGGAGATGATTAGTGCGCGCACGAGGCGTGGTCGATAGGTCACACACTGCCACGCGGGCTAGAAAAGCTCGTCGGAATAAACGAAGAGCGGCACGAGAATGCCGGCTCAACAACAACCTCTAATTGGATGCACGAGTCACGCATTTCCGATGAAAAAGAAAGAACAAGTGGGAGAGGGAGAGATGCGCATCAAAAACGTCCAACATGCCACGAATACTGAAAGCTGTCCGAAAAGCGACATAAATTTGATGTATGCCACTTCATCAACGGCAACCGCATCATAGGTATGGGTATGAGTCGCATGCTCTTAACATGTAACGTCGCCGTTCATGCAAGCAGCAGACACCAAACGGCACTTCGAACGTGGCTTTTCCACCCACCAACAATACCCCCTATACACCACTTCCACACGGATAGTACTGACAATGTAAAACACATTTCAGGAGAACCCGGAAGTGCGGAAGTATATCAATAACGAAAAGAGCCTGCGGTACGTACCTACCATAACAAGCTCCCTATATTTAGAGCGGCTTCGGTTTGGGGTAAATGTTAGACCTATCGTCAGCTTTAGCTTGAGCAGGCCCAGCGAGCCGCTCGTGCCAACAGAGCCCTGGACGGAGGGCCCGACCACAAGTGCCTGCATTCATTTTCTTTTGTTTTACTCTGAATAAAGTTTCTCTCTCGTGCCCCTCCTTCAGAGGCGCCCTGTCACCACCTATGAAAGAACGTACGAAAAACACGCGCGCATGAGAACGGCCCCGTAAGCGAAATAAAGGAGGTGGCCGTGCGCCAGAAATAGGCGCGATTACATCCAATATACGAGCCGGCTGGGACGGCCGACTGGTAGAGGTATAAACAAGCGAGACTCCGACGCACATAAAATACGCGCGGCTGCCACGAGCTCTTTCTGAGGCAGTGCGTCAACAACAATGGAACAACGTCGCGCTGGAAAGTCAAAGAGGCTCCCATCACCCCTATTTTTTTTTCTGCTTTCGTTGTGCGCTGCGCACGTGTGCGGCTCTTAACAACAGCCGTACATGCAAAGCACACGCGTGCACTTCGACCGAGCACGTGCGAAAGCGTACGGGCGCACCGCGACAACAAAACAAGCGCAGGCTTCCCTGAACACGGACCCTTCCTCGAACTGATACAACTCGTCGCCAGTGAAGTGTATAGCGAGTGGCCTAAGTAAACGAACTAGCAAAGCTGACGCAGTGTACAGCAGGAAGCGAGCGAGCTTCACGCGACGTTGCAACAGCTCCACACACAGAGACTGCGCGGATGCACATGCGCACAGCCAGCGGTACAACACACAGTCTACTAAACTCTCTCTCACACGCACACACACACACACACACACACACACACACACACTTGTCTGTTATTATTATTGTGTTGTGTCCTGCAATGAAAACGAGCCCTCAAACTTGCACTTCTTTTCCTACTTTTGTTTAACAGTATTACGCATGTCCCTCCGCTTAAAATATAGTCATGGCTGTATCTGTCACTTCTGAGCCATCCCACAGAGCAAGCAAATATCCCTCAAGGCCAGGTCACTCAATTTGAGGCCTGCAAACCAGCTAGCTAAGGTGAAGAGGGCGAACGGCTTCCAGAAATTAGGAGACCGCCAACGTGGGGAAAGAGCATTCGATAAGGTTGTAACATTGTAATCGTAATAGCCGGAGTCAAATATGCCCGTCTAATGGCGCGGCATTTCGGAGGCAGCAATGTCGTGAGGTGTGTGCACGCAGGACACACGAGCGAGGACTCGGTACGATGCGGCATAACTAGGTCGGGAAACAACGTGCAACAGCTAGAACACAGGAAACTGTATTCCGCCCCTGACAACGTCCTGGCCGTTCTTCGGAAGGCGAGGATCGGTGCTCTGAAAGAGCGCTCCTCTCATATCGCCTGCTACGCCAGTACACCGGAAACTCCTCCGGCAACGAGTCGCGCCAACACTTTGATTGATATGTGGGGTTTAACGTCCCAAAACCACCATATGATTATGAGAGACGCCGTAGTGGAGGGCTCCGGAAATTTAGACCACCTGGGGTTCTTTAACGTGCACCCAAATCTGAGTACACGGGCCTACAACATTTCCGCCTCCATCGGAAATGCAGCCGCCGCAGCCGGGATCCGAACCCGCGACCTCGCGCCAACACTTTACGCATGCGCGAAGATTTAAGAAAAAAAAACCACGAAGCCATCAGACCGGAAGGTCGACGACGGCGCTCGACGAGACAGGCGCGGACCAGGACGCCTTTTGTTTCCGTGGTCGTGACTAGATGCTACTAATGTTTACTCTCACCCCCCCCCCCCCACACACACACCTGAAACATGAGCTCGCAAATGAAGGAAAAGTCCTTCGAGCAACTGCGCATGCCAGCTACGCGCGTGCATCCTCTGCCCTTACGCACTTAATTATTGCAACGAAAGGCCGAGATTACACCAAGACTGTCGCGAACCGAGACTGCAGCAGCGCAAAGAACGTTTACTTAACATCGTGCTGGCCGTATATGTGCCGGACGTCTGTGAAAGGCCGCATTTTTGGGCGCTGTGTTCAAAAAACATCATCAGGCATACCATGTTCATCTTCCCGCCTTGGTTGTTCCCTACATTTTCCCTGAAAACGCTCCTTCATATCATATATTATCAAAAACATAGCCTCCGAGATCACTTCTAGTAACAGCGATGGGGTCGACACGTAGAGTTCATGAGCGATGCAGGACAAAAGCTGTACTCAAGCGGGAGGGGCGGATGTGAGACATATTGATAGGCGTGAACTAAAGACACAGAAGGCCAGAGGACAATGCACTGAGACGTGTAGTCTGCACTATTCCTTATATTGACCTTGCGATTCGTCATTTTACGTTCCTTCGAATGAGAAGGCGGATACGATCTTAGCATGCAGCAGAACATCACTGTACACGCAGACTTAGGATAACGAAACGGTCCTTAACCATTCCCATTGTCACAGCTTTCCACGCTTGACTGTTATACAGAAAAGAAGGCGCCCCAAACGTCACACATGCAGCGTCAAGAAATGCGGCAAGTCAGTCGCTTAACCAAGAGCGCGCCATAATCTTGCGCGAAAGATGTCGTTCCCGCATTCACTGCGGCTACGAGAAAGCATTGTCTCAGGCTGACGGAGAGCGCATAACGACGCAGACGTTGCACTGGGAACATTTCGCGTGTATGCATCGTAAATGCAAATACGATAGACAACTCGGCTGTCGCAGCAACGCGTAGAGCTGCAAGAACACAAAACGCAGAAACAGTATGCATGTGGCGTACAAACTACGACATCGAAAGACGACATATGCAGCATCGCTGTACCCTGTCCCAAACCATAACCAGTTCAATAAAATTTTGGTGACGTCAGCGGATGAGCAGACATCCTGGCCGCTCGCAGTGGAATTGAACGAGCGGCGGAGAACGAAAACGCCACACCGAGAGCTCTCCTGTATACGTCATACGAGCTTTTCTTCCATACTCATCGCGTTCTTTTAAACGCCTGCACGATGGTGTTTACTAACTATGGCTTCCCTACCTCTAAACCTTTTCACTATTAGGACTTTCGACGAGGCTCATTAACTGTCATAACTGTCGAGTCATTGTTTATAAGTTCAGAGTTACGGCCACGCATGTTTTCTGTTTAACAATGTTGGGGGCCCACATATTTTGAAATTTAAAGAACTGCTCACTTCCGAAGAGCACGGGACAAGATACAGGTCTATGTCTGAAGCCCGTCTCCACTGCATCGTCCGTATTTTACATCCATTACGAAGCTCGGCTTCTTTCAGATGCGACCCACGGGGGGGTGGAGGCTTCGGTGAAGCATCATCCCACCCTCGCTTCCACAATGAAGAAGCATGTGCTCATTTTTGACCTAATATCTTTTTTATATGACGTGTCAGATATGATCACTATGGTAGGTACCAATTGAATTCAGCCGCATGAGAGTTCGAACATTATGTGAGGTCCTGACACTACCGATGCTATGTGTCCCAACATAACCTAAAAGAGGGACAAGAATAAAATGCCAAAACGCGATCGTGGGACGAGCTCTCTATCACGGATTCCGGAAAAGATTGTGTAGGCCAAGTGAGAAAGAAAGAAAGAAAGAGGAAGGGAGGGAGGGGGGCAGTTAAACAATATGGTACCTAACACCCCTGTCACACGGGCACTTAAAAGTCTTTTAAGTAAGCGGTCTTTTTCCGAAAAGGAGTTCCTGACAGCAGACACACGGCACAGAGCGAACTCCTTTTCAGAAGCGGTCTTTTTCGTAAGCGGAGTTCGTCGATCTCTTTTACGGCTCCGAATGAGTAGCGTCGAAACCAGAGGGCGCCAGCAATTTTTGAGAGGTGGGAAAAAAAGAGCGAATGCTTATTTTTCTGTCACCAAAACTCTTTGTAAAAACAAATTTCATATCCTGCAGAAGGTGTAATGAACTCTTTTAATGGTTATTTCCTTTTCTACTCTCGTAAACAGCTACAACGCGTCGGCAATATCACGTGGTGACGCTCGGTCTCGCGCCGCGCCATCTGTCGCACCGTGCACTGCCTTTCGAGCTCACTGCGCAAGCTCTCCACAATGAAACAAAAGGTGGACGGGTACACTCGAAAAGATTGCTTGAAGTTCTGCTCACCGAGGTGAGGTACAGTTCCCTCGAACCACCTCTCGTTTCGTCTGAAGGCCCAGATCGATCGATCGCAGGTATTCTCCGGCAGCTCCAGTGCGCACAGCAAGGAATTGCTGAACAGCAGCTGCTGCTTGATCCTCTCTTTGGCGACTTTTGCAGCGTCTGCCTCGCTTTCCAGAGCGAGATGGCAGGCCGTGAGGCTTGCGATCCTCGCTTTTTCTTCCATACGGTCGCCCATGACGTGTCGAGAGCAGCGAAAAACAAATACGGTAAATAAAAGCCCAGTGGTGCCAGACGGACTTGTGCACGTCGCTAGTAATGGGAATGTTTCCTTAACTAGTGCAACAAACTTTCACAGTGGTGTTTCTTCATCTCTTATTCTTAAAGTTATTTGAAGAAACGAGCAGTGAAACAAGTCTTTAATTTGTACATCGTGATACATCGTTTAATTTTCATTGCTTCTCTTTTAACTGCCAGCGCCACGCTTTCGCTAGCGTCTTCGAACGAAAACACTAAAAGGAGATCGTTGCTGCCGTGTGTCTGCGCCGCAAACACCTCTTTGTTGTTAAAAGTCTTTCAACTTCGTAAAAGACCGCTTACTTAAAAGACTTTTTGCGCGCCCGTGTGACACAGGTATAACACATTTCCTGCATCTTATATATATATACACCTTATATAAAAAAGTGTTATTAATCGCAGCAGGCAAGAAAACAATGCAATTACTTCTTAGCAAAGTTAGGAACATTTCAGTCCTTGTGAAGCCATGGGCTTCAATTTCGAGACCCCGGGTTTATAGCATACCCCCGAGTCCCGACGACTCTTATGGCTATACACACCGCGCTTGCGTGGCCTTCAGTGCCGTGATGCGCGCGATGACGAGAAAAGCAAAGTCAATGTTGGCCTGTCAAAATAAACTATTGATCTACCGTCTCTGCGAACACCAAGCAGAGAGATCGGCATTGGGAAAAGGACGCGGCTGGGCCATTAGCTGTCGGCCCCGACCACGCACCTTCGCGTACAAAGTGACACGCCCACGAGTGTTCCAGTGGCGCGCCTCTGCAGTACAAAGGTTGCGGCGGCGGCAGCGTTGCATGGCAGCCGAGCATAAATGCGGCCAGGCACTTGCCCCACAGAGCGTCGTGCAGGACGCCAACGCAGATCTCGGCGGCATCGTCCTGCGTCGGCGCGGCCCATCTACGATGAAGGCGTGACGGCGAAGTCGACGTGTTGTCGAGCGTCTTACCCATTAGTAACAACAGCATCTGTTGTGGTTTTACACGTCGCGAAAGTACGATTTTTTGTTTTAGTTCGTACAATACTGCAGACTGTAGTAGTCCAAGCAGGAGAAGATGTACATAAACACACACAAAAAGTACGAAAATATCAAAACATTTTGCGGCAGCTAGGATGAAGATTATAGTAATGAATTCCACTTTGTGAATGATTGCGGGAAGAAATAATGTTGATATAAATTAGTTCTTGTGAATGTGATCACTAGAAGCGCCGTAGCTGAGGGTACTTGAAGTTTTCCCCCACCTAGGTGCGCAGAATAATTGCAAGCACCATTTTTTTTTAATATATTCATGTATTTGTTTATTTGGACGGACAAACAATATCTCGCCACACCGACTCGAATTTCAAGAAGCTTTATGCCGCGATAGAAAGGCGTTTTACAAAAACGTCACGAGTTCTATGACCGTACCCGGCGACCACATTGCGACCGCAGTGGATATGCAATACAAAGAAAGGAAGGTACAAGGAGCCTTGGGTGCAGGTTGAGCAACCACAAAGCAGCTTGATTTGTCTACCCTCAGCGACGCGCCAGAGATTCAAACACTGCGAATTTAAGTCCTCTCAAGAGAACGCGAAGTATTATTACCAGTTAATGTTTATCGTCTCAAAAACCAGCATATGGTTATAGAAGACGCCATAGTGAAATTTCGACATCTGGTGTATACAACGTGCGCCTAATACCCCTGTCACACGCGGCAACCTAAGTGCACTTTGAGCGAATGTACTTACGCTCACTAAGTGTCATTTTGGCGGTACGCCGCTACACGAGAAAGCGAAATGTACCGTGGAAGTGATGAAGAGGCACTTGTTGGGTTTGTAGCGCAATATATACTTCTTACTTTTGCGCCCCTGTCTCATCGTCGGCCCACGTTGTCCTCGCTGAAGCAGCACAAGTGGCACACGCCATCGTAAACTAGAGAACGACTCGCCTACACATGCGCAAGTTTGCCTGGAAGTGAACAACGCGACGGACGCGGCCATTGCACAGCATGTGAGCCGCATCCCCGTAGCGGACGGGGCTGCAAACTGCCCGAGGGTGAGTAGCGAAAATTTGTGCTGATTTATGGCTTGTTTTAGTACATAGCAAAATTCCTTATAACGAAAACAATAGTTCAACAATAGTACGAGCACCGCTTTAGGCAACAGCGTATTTCTGGGCAAGCCACTGGTACCGAGGCTACACACCTGGTCGCAGCGAGGGACACTAAACTTGCTCGTGTGACAGCGCGCAAATGACACTCGCGGCTAAGTCCAAGTGTACTAGCTCGAAGTGCACTCAAGTTGCCACGTGTGACAGGGGTATAATTATAAGCACACGAGCATCAAACATTTTCGCCTCCATCGGAAGTGCGGCCGGTATTCACAAGTCGCCAACGCGAAAATATCAATCTCAGAAATGATGCTCCCACGTAACACGACATTACATATCATCAATTCTCTTCCAGGCGACAACTGTAGATAGCCTGTTAACCGCACATCTAACGGTCGAATGAACGTATTTCATAATGACCGCGTGCCACTAGCCGCGCGAGCGAGCGTGCGGTGTGTGCACGCTCGCTCGCGAGGTTCGCGACAGGTGCGTCGGCCACAGCCGAGAGGAGCTTCGGAGGCCCCGCTTGGCAACAGCCACAACGCGCCGCTCGGCGCAGCCGTCGCTGCAAAGCGTGCTTGTGTACATTATTATATAATTTTACACAGAACGGCAGCGTCTCTTGTTTCTTTTTATTACTTCCCCCGTTATGTTACTTTCACGAAGCTCTCCCGCCTCGGCAGGCAACCTACTCGACGTGCGTGCTGCGCGCTAGCTCATCGCAGTCCCGCTACACGTTTTGCTACGGGAACTTTTCGCGTCAACCAGCGTTGATGCCAAGGTCGTCGGTTCGATTAGCGGCGTCGGCGACTGCATGCGCGCCACTGAAGAGCCAGTTATGCAACGACGGCTGGCGCGCATGTATGTGCTTCCTGCATGTAGTCGTACCCAGAATTGTGCGACCGCTAGATGTGAACCACGTTGCTGAGAGAGAGCGCGAGAGAAGCCACAATAGATAAATCAGTTAATCGACACAGGCAGGGGATACAGCCACAGCACATGTTAGTTCCACATGGTATGATTATATAGTTTTCCTCATTTCAAAAGCCTTTATTTCTTTTTCGGGATAAGGGAGGAGGGGGCATATTTATCGTGTATCAAGCCGTTGCCGAAAAATGTGTTCAGACGAAGACCACGCGAAAGAGAAAAAGTGCCGCAATTTCTGCAATCTGTACACTAAGCAAAAAGGTTATATCGATTCACTTCCCAGCAACCGATTTTCGCAACAAGCTAATAAGTATAAGTGAATCGTTGCACAAAACTATTCGCTATTCTACAAGCGTCCGCTTTAGCGTCGCCACGGTTACCACGCGCGTGAAGTAATCACCAGAGCTGGCAGAGCAAGCGAAGCCGCAGTTTATGCGTGAGCGGATAAGTTTTTTTTATAGAGGTCGCCGCATCACGGTGGCGCTGTGATACATAAAGAACGCTCCATTATGCGTGACATCGCAGTCACGCGTAATAACAGCGCGGTCACTGAAGTGAGAACTAAAAATTTATCGCCAACAGCGCTAACATGAAACGACCTCAGAAGGAACACAAAACAGGCGCGTAATAAGGCAACAACAACAATAACAAATAAATTCTGGTAAAACTCGACGTTGGCGGCGCGCACGAGAGGCCACTTAGCCTGCAGCCCCCAAGGCAAACGACGCTCGGCGGCACAGGAGACGAAAGGTTTCGCGAAACGACAGGCGGAAGTGGCCGTGTGAATATAGGGGGCGACCCATTTTAGCGGGTGTGCTTATTAAATACGGTTTGAAGACCTGCCCTCTTCAGCCGCGCCAATGCGGCAGCTATGTGGGAGTGCGCGCCCCGCCGGAGGACCTTCGAAGCCGGCGCACATTTTCGCGGCGTCCGCAGAGAGGACTGGACTTGCCACCGCGGGATTCGTTAATTAGAAATGCCATCGTATGTCGGGCGAGAAACCTCTTGCACGTCAATCGCCCCCGACGCCAGAGACCGAAGTTGAAAGCGAACTTCCAGAGTATATATAACGCAATAACCAAGAATGTATATAACGTTCACGACGCCTCCTTCCATATATCGCAAATTGAAGCCAACGCAATGATAATTTCGTATACTGCCGTTGCTCCGCGGCTCTATATTCTCGCGGAAAACTCCAATGGTAGTGACACCACGCACATTATACGGTTTGATTGATTGATAGGTGGGGTTTAACTTCCCAAAACCACAATGATTATGAGAGGCCCTAGTGGAGGGCTCCGGAAATTTTAAACACCTGGAGTTCATTAATGTGCACCAAATCTGAGCAAACGGGCCTACAACATTTTCGCCTCCTCCGGAAATGCAGCCGCCGCAGCCGGGATCCGAACCCGCGACCTGCGGATGAGCAGCCGAGTACCTTAGCCACTAGACCACCGCGGCGGGGCACGCACTTTATACGGTGATGCACCTACGCCAGCAGGACTGTACATACGAAATCCGCCATCTAAGCTGTTACCTTTATTCATACGCAACTGGAAAGCGTTTGCAGCATGGCCAGATATTCAAACACGACGTAAGTAATCCGCGAGAAGATTGTAGTTCCAACGTCACACACTTGAATGCGCTGCGAAACGTGTGCGAATATGTGGGAAGCTTTTATTGATATAAAGGAAGAAAATGCGAAGAAAAGCTGGAGGTAAAAAACAAAATGAAAACACAGCGCGTCTACAGCAGAACCAGTGCGACAACCGTCGGCGCTCTGCTGTCATCACATGACGAGCAACAGAAATAATAAAGCAGACGACGAGCTCGCAAAGTCGAAGGGGCTCTGTTAATCCGTATATCACGCCACCGGTATACGCAAAGAAATGCACGAAGCTCGGATGTCAGGACAATAGAGGAAGAACTACGACTTTCATCCGATATTCCTCAACGAAACCACCAAAAAAACATGCACGAATTACGGTACCACGTGAGCTCAATCCATCTACAGAAAAAACGAGTGCCAATACGAGAGGCACAACTTGACATTGCTGCTTGGCGCATCAACGTGGAGACGCTCAGCGGGTTTCGTGGCTGACGATTGTCTCGTTCGCCGACTTGTCTGACCACCTGCTATTTTTTTACTTCTTTCTCTATCCTCCTTATTCCTTCCCTACAGTGAGCTACTGCTGAGGTGCCGCACTTTGATGCGGACATATGCAGTGCTCACTTTTTTATTTTTTATTTTCCTACTTAAGAATCACTACCCCCCCCCCCCTCTTCTTCCGCCCAGCATCCAGCGTGCAGGGCTCGATCGACGTGTACCAAGGTCGCATAGAGCACTAACTGTGGCGGCGCTTAGAAACGACAGCCCTCGCACTTCTCGGTGGTCGGCTACGCACTGCAACGGCCCGGACACGAAGCGGGCCAAGGGGAACCGGAAGAGACGGCCCCCCTCTCCGCAGAAGGCAGCAGCTGACCACCACGGGCTGACCGCCAGAGACTCCTTCATACCGACTTTTATTTCTTTCGCATGCAACCCCGTTTGCTTTTTAATATCTCCCATATCCCCGCGCGCTCTTTTCACGGCCGGCACAGCGAAGACAGAACGAAGCTTGAAAGGCGCACTGCTTGTTGCCCAATGCGGGTAGCAATGGCTACTACGGCAGTGCGGCCTTCGCCTCGCGGAGATCGTCACCGTCTCGTCCGCGCTCGCAAGGTCCGCGGACCGGACGAGAAGATGATGGGCGAGCGGATGTACAAACGGCTGCAAAAGAATAGGACGCCGCCGTGCCCTTTCCATCCGTTTGTGTACTCCCGTAGCCGTTTCCCGCTTGTTCGTTCGCATCGGCTGAGATTTTCTCGTTTCAGCTGCGCCGCGAAACGGCGAACGGCAGCGACGACGGCCGAAGGCAAATGGGAGAGCTCCGCACGAGTCTTCTTTTTTGTTGCTCTTTCAAGGGAGTTTGTTAGCAAACCACCTGGAGTTCTTTTGCGGGGTTAGGAGAACGAGACACGTGCCACGCCGACTTTTGTGCATATATGGAGAAGAGGGGACCGGGGGTCACAACGATAATGATGAGACACCGTGACAGACCGCGCGGCTCATTTGGCGGAGCCCACTTTTCGGCACAAATCGGACGACGGGACCTACATACTTTAAAACGTGGTACTCGGTTCGGCCAGCTCATCCTGCATACGCGATGGGGGCAGGCCGACCACTCCACGTGTCCGAGAATTGGCCAAAAACTAGCATAAAAAAAGTCGTGCACTGCACACAGAACCTGTGCTTTGTTTGCACGCATCCCCATACTGCCAGTTGCAGGTTTGGACTGTCCTGTTGAGATAGAGAAGCGCAGTTCGAAGAACCCGAAATGACACAGGCGATCAGACTGGAATGACTAACCACACTCAGATAATCGATCAATGAAAACGCAGACAAAAAAAAAAAGATGGTTGACACTGTCGTCGAACTTATTGGTGCGGATGCGACAGCTGCCGCTATTCGGTACAGACGCACGTGTCGGCTGACAAGTTTGGATCGAACGAATTTCAACGGTTGCACGCTCGGTGACCCGGTGGTTTTCAAAACTTTGTCGCATCGTTCGTTTCCATTCACCGCTTAAAAAGGTCGTCCGTATAGCAGTGCATCCGGAGAGAATGTGGAGGTTTCTCATAGCGAAGCTTCAGTTAGCTTAGTTCAGAGCTCATTTCGTGGTGTTACTATGGATGACAAAGCACGTCCTGATAATTACAGAACAGGGTTTAGAAACCCTGATACTTGCACTGTTTGAGCAATACGCGTTGCACGAAAAACGCCTAAACAGGAAGCTCCGGATTGATGTCGACCACCATGCTTTTTGACGTACGCTCAACAGAAAGTATCCTGATATATACATATATATATACATATATATATACATATATATATACATATATATATACATATATATACATATATATATATATACATATATATACATATATATATATATATATATATATATATATATATATATATATATATATATATATATAAACATCTTAGCGATGCACGCACGTTATCATTTCCATAAGGCGTTTGTTTCACAACATTGCACCGACAGTTCACGAAAAAGCCGCGCGAGTTCCCGTCAATATAACATCGCATAAAACCCAGTGAAAGAAAGAGGGATCAATACATGGCTACCGTTACTAGGACTCCTACAATACATCAGTATTGTGGATAATGCCATTTAAGAATGGGAATACATCTTTTCTGAGCAGATCACGCACTTTTCTCGAGGGTAAGCTACAAGGCACGGTAATCGTTTACGTTTTAAGCCACAGCACAAAAACTAAGAGACGCCGTAGTGGCGGGCTCCGGAAATTCGGACCATGTGAGGTTCTTCACGCACGTCTAAATACAACCACACGGGCCTCTACCACTTTGCCTCCACTGAAGTGCGACCGGGATTCATTCGGGACAGCGATAGGGTTACATCAAACGAGTTCCGCTTGTACAGCAGCCGCTAATCCGAAGCGTCAATCTTGCGTCAACAACGAACACATCAGCCCGAATGTGACACGTCGCAGATGGGCCATCCGCATGTAGGCACCGGGACACGGTTACTGGGGAGTGAACGTCTCCGCCTATGCGCACGGGTTCCCCGGTGTGCTTTATGGGACCGATATCGTCGGCGCCGGGAAGTCGTAAAAAGAAAGGACACAGCCCAGGGTCGACGGGCGCGCCCGTTTATGATAGAACCGTCCATCGAATTTCTCGAAATGCGTAGTACGCAGAGCAAGGGGGCGCCGTCGCTCGCGTGCTCGGGTGTCCACAGTGATGATTAGACTCAGTGATGTTCCATACTATGCCGAAGAATTCCCATTCGGAGACATGAAAATACCATATTTCAGGGATTATTCGATGTTGACGAAATCCCCACCATATTTCGCTGCACAACAGTAATAATTTCCGCCCCGATTCACGCACAGACATACTATGATTACACGTGTCTGACGAACTGGCGGCTTTTAAAATCATGACTAGTCCCTCCACTTCGGCAGAACAAAAGCACGACGTTTGAAATTCATATACTGTTCGTACACTACACATTATGGGCTTAGTAAATCCCTCCCCGTACATATCAGCAACAAATCTCCAGGGCTATATGCTTGCGTGGTGCATGCGCCAGAACCGAATACCACAGATGAAAGCGCACCGTGACCGCCAATTATCGGTCGTTATAGGAGAATTTAACCATACCTAAAATTCCCTGCAATATCACGACTCCTTTTTCCCCCCTTTGGCTGAAAATTACAGGCGAAAAGTTCCCGAAAAGGGGGAAATTCCCTGCACGAAACATCACTGAAATGTAGACCGTCTTCAATTGTCCCTTTCAGTCAAATGCGTGCCATGATGGGAGTGATGACCAGCCGCACGAAAAGGTCGATGGGACACCTCGTCCGATTGCCGCGCTTAAGCCACGATAAGATATACAAAAATTAGGTCACGCAGGCGGGATTCTGCTAAGCTCCTGCGACGAGAGGTGAACCCCGCTGTAATTAGCTGTGCCCGATATCATCTCCCTGTAGATGTAACGACATACGTTTGGGAGAGAGATGCACTTAAATGCGAGTGAACAGGAAGAGCACACACTATGCGAAGTGGCGTGCGATCTTATTTCGCCACAGTTGTACCACAGGTTTCTAAAAACTAAAAAACTTCAGCTCTTCCAACATTCAATTCTGAAACCACTGTGCAAAAAAAAAAAAAACGCTATCTCTACAAAAATGATTATTGAACCGAACTGTTGTACACTCGGAACAGGGCGTTCGAGCCGATGTGTACGGGGTTCCTCGTTCTTGAAATGATTCTGTAGAGTAGCGTAGGCAAAAATCTGTATCTGGGGGAGGGGGGTGCACCCTTTGGCTGCGCAAATGATTCTAGACTTCGAGACGAAGTATGGGCCCTGAAGATAGTAGACATCAATTCCCCCGCCGAGTCTCGAAGCTCCACTCACCCAAAAACAGGGGAGCATGTGCGCATTCAGCCATTTCGGTCTAGGAAAAGCAATGATTTCACTGTGATATCTGCACTGCTCGAGCAGACGCAGCCGAGATGCAATCCAGATGCGCTTCCCTCCTTACAACCGAAGCTAATCGCGCCCAGCCGTAGTTACACGCGGCGCAGACACGGATTCATATGTGTGGTATAACGACTCAAAGCCACGATATGATTATGAGAGACGCCGCAGTGGAGGGCTCCGGAAATTTCGACCACCTGGGGGTTCTTTAACGTGCACCCAAATCTGAGCACACGGGCCTACAGCATTTCCGCCTCCATCGGAAAAGCAGCCGCCGCAGCCGGGATTCGATCCCGCGACCCGTGGATCGGCAGCCGAGTACTTCAGCCACTAGACCACCGCGGGCGGGGTAACGCAGGCACGGATCGGTGGAAGGGTGTAGTAGTTGGCAGCGAGAGCTCAGCACAGCACTTGAGCCTCACTGATGAGGCAGAACGGGGGGCACGTTGAACCCGCGGCTTCTACGCAGCGCAGATTAAATGCTCGCCCCCCCCCCCCCGTTCCCTCTGCAAATGTGCGTAGGCAGTGGCATATATATATATATATATATATATATATATATATATATATATATATATATATATATATATCGAGAGAGAGAGAGAGAGAGACCGGGATTCCACGAGTTCATCATAAGGGGTGGAGTGGAGGAGGCCACCCCAGAACTGTCTGGCGGGGCGAAAGCAGAGAATGGACCTTTATATGGCGTATCCTACGACAAGGAAGCGTCTCGGCATTCTCGAAACGGAAGCAGTGAGGCGGGAGGATGCGAGAACGCAGTCCCTGCGGCAGACGCGGGTTTTAAATAAAATGGTAGAGGTAGGTAGGTACTCGAGCTCACATGTGTAACGGGTGATGGATCACGGAAAGCTTCATTTACGTTATACTCTCCTCATCCTGCAGCACAGCGCACGGATGTGGTGGAAAAAAGATAAGCTACAGAGGCCCGAGGGCCACGGCTGCCTGACGATCGCGCCTCATCGACGAAGCGGGGCAATAGTAAAGAATCTGACACACGTACAGGGTATTCAATGCCACTCTTCAAGAACCCCATTTTACAAAGGACTGCTCTACTCCCTCGTCGAAATAACAACGCAATTTCCGCTTTTCAGCTTTATTTAGAAAGACGTACGAAACGCCATACTCGAACACGCTGAGTGATAAGCTCGTGACACCAATAAGTCCCTATTGGAGTTGCTTGCGGCTTAGAGCACGTTGTTTATTGTGTGTCCAACACCTCTCCCTCTAGCTCCAGCTTTGCATCAGCGACCTTCAGCCCCCTTCCTCTCCCTTTTCTTAATGAAATAATTATTTAATACATGCGACGAAAACAAGCAATACAAGGGAAACTGAAGGGCAATAAATATGAACTAACACTGTCGAACTTATTTTAAACACGTGCTCTGCAGCAATACGGGTCCCTCAAATGCCCCATGACTAATACGGTTCGCTACTGTTTGCAAGCTCGCGGTCGGCGATAGCGATATGTTATTCGTTACGAGACATCGCCACACGAGCTCTAACCGGGCTTACGAAGTAGCAGTCAAATATCAGACATATATTATCTCGAAAACCATTGATATAAGATAAAATAAACGAGAAAAGAAAATCCCTCGACAACGCGCACTGTATAATGACCCACAGAACCGGGAGAAATTCAACTTCACGGTAAAAAAGAAAAAAATAAGCCTGAAAACGAACGTAGCGTGCATGACCCGCGCGAATCCGGACAACAAAAGCGCGCTACCCCGAAACTCTAGACATCCGCAGCGATAGTTGACGCGCAGTGCGCTTACTCACGCTCGCACGACTTGCATACGCAGTTGTTACCAAAGCGATGAGCCAGGTGCCGCTGGAGGATAGCTTCAGGTACTTCTGCCTGGAGAGGCAGGAACATGGACCATGAACTTATATTTTGCTTTGTTATAGTAAGTTCAATTTAATCGAAGTAGATGAGGCGACACGCCAACGTAAGAAGAAATACTGCGTTTTATTTTATTTTTTTTTCTTACGAGCCTGGTGGCACACATGTTAGTGTCCCGTTATAAAGGGGGCGCTCATAGCACCCATCCATCTGTCCGGAAAGCAAAAGCGTGGAAACATAGGAAAGTCGGTTAGGACATAACTGAAAATAAAAAAGTTTGAGGAAGACGACATCACTAAAATTGGCCATATTGTTCGTACCACGGCACGCCATGGTGAACTCCGGAATACTATCCGAGCTTCCATAACGAGCAGCTAAATCTAACCACACGGGTGTCTTTTGTATTTCTCCTCCACCCCCCCCCCCCCTTTCGAGATGAAGCCGCCGCGGCTCGGAGTCGAACCAGCAAGCACGAGCTTGGCAGCGCCATACACCAAGTTCCACGAACGAGTTACCTTGTTTGCCTGCTCTGCAAGGTCAAGTACTGTAGCCCCCAAAGCTCTACTGGCGCGCGCGAGTGGCATTTTTTTTCTTTTGCGTACCTTCGCCGTATCACTGAATGAAGTTCCAAAAAGTCTGATGGCAAATGTTGACCTTGAATTATTACCCCCCCCCCCCTTTTTTTTCCCTCTAGGACCACTCGTGCGTCTTTGCGATGCGCGCAGAGTAAAATAGCGCTCCTCCGGCAAACGCCCCCCCCCCCCCCCCTCCTGATAACTCGGGTCCATACTTAACTATTTTTTTGCAGTTTAAAACAGGTTGTTCCAGGAGAGAGACTATTCCCTGTTCCTCTGAAGTACAGCCTTCAGGGAAAGAAATCACGGTTCGAGCTCGATTGGGCACGTGGCCTTGCAGGACCGCTTTCAAAGATCTCAAAAGCTTCGCCTCAGGCCTGGGGCTTCAGGTGCAGTATGCAGGCTTTGTTAGCGCGCAATAACTCAGACTGGGCTTAACCACAAAGCGAGGGAGGGGACCGTTGACAGCGAAAGAATGAAACCCCACTTCGGAAGGCATTGCACCGTGCTCCCGACCGGGCTGTAGAAATTAGGTGCCTTTCTCCTCTTCTAACCACTACCACCATTACTTCAGAAGGGAACCGCGGAAAAATGACACGTGCACCCCGGTCATTCGCTGCAGCTTTTGGCAGAGCGGTACAGCAGAAGGGTGCTTTTGGCTCGGCTCGTTCTCGGTACAACCGGCTACGACCGGCCGCCAAAGACACCCGGATCATCGCAAAGCAAACCTGCTACGCGATAAATGGAATGCAAGCCAGTTGCCATGAAGGAAGGGGTCTGAACACGCGCGCGCCGCCACTCTCAAGACCGGCTCCGTAGTTGTCAAGCAACCTCCGGGCCGCGCTCCCAAAAAGTAAGGCGGGGGAGGTAGACGAGTTGGAAACGATGCGTACTTCGAAAATCGGCGCGACCACAACAGAAGTACAAGACAAGACACGCGACATGCTATTTCGTCTCGTGCTGAATTTCAGTCCGGAGAAGAGCCGCAGAAGCAGCGTCTTTTCATCGCCTTCAACCTGGGACGTGCCCCCCTTCTCCTTTACCCAATCTTTTCCAAAGAGTAATCCTCTTCCAAGGACAGCTCTCGTGCACCTTTGGCTGCATCAGCTGCTGTGAATCGCCGCTCAACTGCCGAACTTACAGGCACTCGCTTCCGGCTGAGGATGTCGCGGATTGTGGACGACGACCGGACGCGCGCCTGCACGTACAGAAACGCAAGAGTGGCACGAAGCTTTTGCAGAGCCTAAATTTGTCATTACGATAGTTATAGCGCGAGAACAAAACGACGACACAGAGACAAGAAGGACACGAAAGACACGAGCGCTCGTGTCTTTCGTGTCCTTCTTGTCTCTGTGTCGTCGTTTTGTTCTCGCGCTATAACTATCGTAATGCCATACCAACTAGCCCAAGCTGCCACACTTCTAAATTTGTCGTCTTGCCCGAGCGAAGGACTTTTTCCGTTTTTTTTTTAAACTCCGAAATTCAGTCCAGAATTCAAGAAAGCGTTTCCTACTAACATCCAATTTTACAGCGCCCCTACAACGCAGTTATATGTTTCAGAGCGGCGACAAGGCAATGCCTGGACGTCCCGACAAGGTACACCTGAGCCCGGGTCTTGAGCCAACCAATTCACATTTTATTGCACGCAAATGGCCCCACTTAGCCCAGTGGTTAAGACATTCACCTTCAAAGCATGTGGGCACGGTTTTAAACCAATATCTGAAAAGAAAAATTAGTGCTTTTTTTTATTTTTTTGTGCGTGTGTCTTCCTTTAGGGCGATGATGATATTTGAGGTACGACTTCATTCTCTATTCTACAAAAAGTTTACGTTATGCAGAAACGATATATACAAAATGTTTATAATGCTGGATATTATGTAACCATTGACTTCTTTCATAAAGCTGGTAGTATAACCTCTCGCAAATTATACCATTATCGGCAGAGTTCTCACAGAATTATTAAGTAAGACATAACATACATAATCTAGACATCCTAGCACATTTGGAAACAAATGACCACTACTATAAAACGAGACATAGCATTGGAAAGATGACACACACCCTTTGAATAATGGCATAGAGCGTTTATGCTATTGTTTACCATTAATGGTAACCATTCTCAGTTCATCAATTTTAATTTGTTTTGTTGTTCCTCAGCTGCACTTAGATCCATGTTTGTGTAAGGGAACTAATTTCATTGATCCTGATATGCTTGTGTTTTTTTTTCTTTCAGGCTATTGTATATTGCTTTTCTTCTGCTCTAATTATATGTTTTCAAGTTTTCGTTTTGTGAACTTTTTTTTTCGCTGTTGCCCACATGCCATTATTATTTCAGGCTACGGACTAGTCAAGCCGTCTATCGGTAGCTTTATTTTCCGTAGTCCTCCATCTGTAAGTTTGTACAGGGTGGAAAATTAAAAAAAAAATGATTTCATGTTACGCGACATCGCGACGAGCAGCTGTCTTCGAGTCGGCGTAGAAATGCTTAGCACGCACGTAAAAACAACACATGCGGAGAAGGTGCAAACATCGCCCACACAAAGCGCCGGCCTCGCTCCGGCTAAGCATCGCATTTGCAAGCTCGAAAAAGGCGCGCGGGCGTTCGTTCAAGGCTGGCGCGATCGTGCACAAAGCAGCAACGAGAAGCCGTCGTGCTAACCCTCGCGTCGATCCACCGAGGACAGTTTTCAAGAGCGTCGGCGAAGGCCTTTCCCGGCGAATACATTGCGATGACCACTCGGCCGGATAACAACAGCGTTCTTACTCATTTTATTTGCTGTCTTTGCTTCGCTCCAAGTCCCGCAAATTGCACAGCCGCCCACGGCTGGCGAACAGATGATCGATGTAACCTCGAAGATGACTCGCAACGTTCATTTTGTTCGTGTTGTTTTTGCTCGTTCTCCAGTGCACCTTGGCTTTTTTTTTTCTGCCTTCAACAGCAGCCTTCAGCTTAAGCAGTTTCAACAGGAAAGTAAAAAGAAAGTGGCCGTCTGGGCGCACAATACTAAACGCGACAAAGAAAGTGGCCGTCTGGGCGCACAATACTAAACGCGACTTAAATATGCGCGCTCTCTTTTCACTGCTCGTTCTCGCTGGATAAACGATGAACCTTTAACGCACTGACAAAGAAACGAAGAAAACAAAGGAATCGAGGAACTTCTACGATGATCCAATTTTTTAAGCTCGCAGACGCCACTCGGGCAGGCTGAAGATAAGACGCAGCGGCTGTTGTGATACGACATAGTGAGAAAACAGCAGTACACTTAAAAACCTTTCTGGATGAGCAAAAAAAAAAAAGAAAAACGGAATTCGGTCTCGGGTGATGTCAAGGCCTCGATGCTTATCGCTGTATCTCCAGTGTACACACAGTTTACGACGATAAAGCCGTTCTTTCTTGATAACCATACACACAGGAAACGTTACGCGATTCACTTCGGAAGCGGCCAAAGATTGATGGATGGATGAAAAACATTTATAGGTGTCCTCAAGGATACCAGCCCAGTTTTCTTGGGGTAGGATCACGGGCCACTGCTGCATAGGGAGGGGGAGGCCTAGCCTCACTGCCGCATCGTGGGCCGTCTGGATTATTCTGGACAGCCTTGAATTGTATGAGGACGCAAAAAAAAAAAAAAACAGGAGCACGAAGAGGCGGACAAGGACGCGCTTTTTTCCGACTGGTTACACCGGCCTCCATAGTTTAGTGGTAATGACGCGCGAGTGGTAACCAGAAGGTCGCGGGATCGAATGCAAGCCGCGAAGGCCTCATTTCGATGAAGGCGACATGCTCGAGGACCACACATTGGATGCACGTGCACGCTCCGCGCGCGTGGTCGAAATATCCGGAGCCCTGCCCTAACGTCGTGTTGTGTTCAAGAGCTTGTCAAAGAGGAATGTGCAACAGACTCGGCAGAAAACAGCAGCTTGCGATAGGTGGAGAGACGCTGGAAGTTGTAAAGGAATATGTCTACTTAGGACAGGCAGTAACCGCGGAGCCCAACCATGACATTGAAATAACCAAGAATGGGGTGGATCACATTCGGCAAGCATTATCAAATCATGAATGGCAATGTGCCACTAACCCTCAAGAGGAAGGTATATAACAGCTGCATTGTGCCAGTACTTACCTACGGTCCAGAAACTTGGAGGCTTACAAAGAGGGTTCGGCTTAAATTGAGGACGGCGCAGCGAGCAATGAAAAGAAAAAAAATGATAGGTGTAACCTTAAGAGACAAGAAGAGAGCAAAGTGGGTCAGGAAACAAACAGGGATTAAGGATATCATAGTTGAAATCAAGAAGAAACGGACATGGGCCGGAGACGTAGGCAGGACAACCACTGGTCATTAAGGGTAACTGACTGGATTCCGAGAGACGGCAAACGCACGAAGGGGAGACAGACCATTATATATATATATATATATATATATATATATATATATATATATATATATATATATATATATATATATATATAATGACACTACAGTTAAAAGAATACAAAGTATATCACTTTCCTCGGTTTCACTGTCTGTTAGTTCAATTTTAATGTATCTAGCAAAGAACCAAGCCCTTGATCTAGTTTATATTTCACCTAGAGCATGAAGTACTAGGCTGAGGAAGCCCTTTGCACGAGAAACAAAAACAAAAAAACGCTGAAAGAGTTCAATTGCTGCAGAAATTTAATATTTGTATCGTTATTGGAATGGCTTTTTTACGTGTGTAAAGCCCCAAAAAACAAACCGCACGTATGGGGCAAATGCAAGAGCTCCATTTCCCGGAGCTCGTCCGCAGCTTAGCAGAAAAACAGCGCTCACAGCTGCGCATACTACTTATGAGAAAGGCAAAGGACGTCAAGTTACGGGGGAAGAGGGGGCGGTGCAGTTTGTACTTACAGATAAAAAAAAAAGGAGACGCGACGGAAGACGGCGTGGCGCCGCGAGCTAAAAGTATTTTTTTGTCATTTCTTTCGCTTTGTAATGCGCGGTTACATTTTTTATCAATGTTTCACATAAATTGCACTACGGTTCGTTGCTTCTTTTCTAATTGCCCGGAAAAAACAATTAGCAGTTTAGCACGGTTCTTGTAGCACTTCACCGTACATGCATTCTTTTTTGCGAGCCCTCTGGATTAGCATGCAGCTCTGCAACGGTCAGTCTTTTTGCTACCACGAGCGCGATAAGGCGCCCTTCATTAACAAAAAAAAGGGATTCGTTAATTAAGGCACACGCTAAAGTTGCGTGAACGTACATTATGAGGGCAAACACCTTTTGACACGTGGCCTGGGGCGAGATGGACAGACGCGAGCGCCTGTCCACTTCGTCCTGGTGTGCGCCTGGGTTCGAACAAAAATCAGCATCGGAGAGGCTCTGCAATGCGCCTATCCTACAAAACGCCAGGAGAAACCCAACGCCTGTGCGATTTCGAAGAAAGACGCGCCCCGTGCTTGCTACGAAAGCAAGCGGGCCAGCATTGCTCCCATCCATTCTTTCCCGCATGCGCTACCGATTCGCAACTTTCACGACCGATTGGTGGCGCGACTATACATTCAACATGGCGGTCACTGAGACAATCGCCCTGAAAGAGACGATACCGGAAAGTAGACTTTTCTCAAAGACTGCAATTATTCGCACTTCTATGGCCCTTGGATTTATGTTTTTTGGAAGGGAGAGCGCTAACATACTATATTAAGTAAATAATAGCCATGTAGCATATTAAGAAGATAAGTAAGCACAAAATTGTATCGAACAGACGAACTAAGCGCGAGAGCTGCGAACCCGGAAGCTGCCGTACTCGTGCAAAAAAAAAAGGGCGCTGCATAAATCCACGAGCCTTGGTTATTTACCTGCTAAATTTAACCCTCTGAACTCCCGATAGCTTTTTGGTGCGCTAATTTGAACGGGGCGCTCAATGTTGCTCCCGGTGTATAAAGACTGAGCATCGGGGCTTGCAGGGGAATCTGTAGGTTTTTTTTTTTATTATACTTTCCCTTTAACATGAGAAACTCAAAGGGTTACGGTAATATTGAGACTAATATTGAGACGACCACAAACGCGTGAAAACAAGCAGCAGCGTCTGCTGTTTGAAGCAGGTTCAAAACTTCAACCATTTCAACACAGCTTCTAGCCACCACCGCTCAGCGGCGCCACGGTACCTGGAAGTTGGGAATTCAAGCCCACTGTTATCGGTGCCCATTGGCGCTCGCTTACGTCGACTTCCCGCCTGGCGTAAATTTTACACATATGTGTATTGGAAACAGGAAAGAGAGATGATTTTCTTTAACTGACGCGGGCAGTGAGAAAGGCGTTTGTCCATTTCAGGGCCCAACGCCTTCTGCGACATCCACCGAGCAGATGAAGACCCCCCCCCCCCCCCTCATCTTGTACATCCTTAAGAAATTGTCGCTCAAGACAGCGCGCGCAAGAATTAAAAGACGCTTGCGTGCACGCACCCCAGCGGATAAGGTTAATTAGCACCGTCAATACGCTGACTTCGACGCGTGTTTCCGGCGCCCGACAGTAAACCTGCCCCTCGTTTTCCCATCACAGCGTTTCCCACGGGGGGTCTATCAGGCGAGAAGCTTAGCACGCAGGCGGGCGAGGGTTCGAATATAGCAGCATTGACGACGAAACGAGCGGTCTGCAAGACGCGCCCCATCTTGCCGCGAGCGGAAACCGACAGGGAGCGCCTAAGGCGAACAAGCGAGCAGCCAGCCGTGCCGCAGGACTGACCTATGGGCAGCAGCAGACAGCCTGAAACAAGACCAGCATAGAACTGTGGGACAGCGCGGTGGCAAGAAAGGCCTCGATCGTTTCATCATGCCGGAGCTTTTTTTAGCCGCGACGTGTCGGGTCAGCGAGGAGCACAGAATAAAAATGGCGCGCCATCGCACATTTGGGTAGTACCTACCTTCGTTCCTCGGTTCTGTCCCACACTTGAGTACTGCATATAAAGACCACCATCGTCAAGCTACCGGCCCTGTCGATCAAAGCGTCGAGGAAGTTCTGCAGAAGATGCAGCCCATTTATGAGGAAGGGCGCAGAGAAATAATAGTGCTAGGCAGGGGCGCTATGCTGGTCACGGTCAAGTTCCACCACTGGTCAACTTTGATTAGCAGATGGTTGCTGCACTTCTGTGATTGGCTTGAAATGCCGCCATTATGAAATTGTCCAGAATGGCACCCCATACACGAGTCAAAGCCACCTTAAGAAACTTGGTCAAGGCCTCTAAGATCCTTGCGTGACGTGTCATCAGTGGGCGGACGCTTGGTTCGCGCGATTGGATTGGATAAACTTTTATTTGGTCCTCCAAAACACAAATCACTGTGTTGCGGGCAGCTCCCATGTGGGGACTGAGATGCCAAGCTCCTCAGCCGCCTCGCGGGCTTGGTTGATTCGCGCGAGCTCGATAGTGAATGAGCTTAAGTCAATTGCAACGCTTGTTGCATTAGTGATAAACGTTCATATGCGTAAAAAAAAAACTGCGAATGCTCCAAAACATAAATAAGCGTGCAGAGTTCATTCTGCTTTTGTGCTATATTTTATTTTATAACAAGCACTTGTACACTACTTTATTCGCAAGCGTGTCCATTTTTTTTTTTTTTCTGGACTTGTCTTCACCTTGTTTTTTGTCATTCAAGCATCGACAAATTATTTCGCAAGTTGACCCTCAGTGAATGTTTCAACACTAGTTCACTATCGTGTCCATAGTCACAGCAATCAAACATTGTGAAGTCTTCACCTGCCATCAATTCCAGCGTTGATTCTGTGACTATTGGCAGTGACCATTGGCCTCTAAAAATTGTCGCTTCGTTGCAAGTCGTTCTACAACAAAACATTTGTGCGCACGTGCATTCACAGCTAACATTGCTATGGAAATAAGGCCTCCTCTGTCTATTTTCTTTACGAGGGTGTACAGCGAATTTTCGTTTCTTGAGGGCAACATGCACTGCGTACGCAGTCGCATACGCCGAAACCGGCAAAATGACCTTTAGTGTTGATACTGCTCGCGCAGTCATAACGACGTTCCAGACTGATCCCTGTACTCTTGCTTAAATGTCCTCGCAGTTTTGGTCATTTGTCTGCTGGGTTTCCAGCTGATGTGCCAGTCTACAGTAGTGTGTTTTGGCGAAGCCTGTTTCGGCTTTCGTGCGCATGCTTGCTAGATACGCCGCACTGGTACCCAGCCATGCGACTGAAGCTCCCGAAGTGATCTTCAAAGAGATCTAGTGAGGAAAGCAAAAGGCATGTCGAGCTCATCAAAACAATACCAGTGTCGACACCCAGCAGTGACCGCTGTGGGCGACAGCGTCCGCAGCATGAAAGCGGCCCATTGAAAAAAAAATCTGGCCCACAACCGATGACGTTGTGCGACGCATGCTGTACAGCTTCCAGGCCTTGATTTAGTTTCTTTAGGTGGCTTTGCATTACTTGGCTACCACTCGGCTTTACTTCCGTATCGGAGTAATTCCAATAAAATGTTGGTCAAAACAGAAATAATGAGAAACGTTATCGCCATTTGCTTCGCATTCCTGTCCCCTAAACTGATGGAGCGGCTTCAGCCCAGAAGCGTACGACGCGCCATTCGCCACTGCTCGGACTAACGAGAGAAATGGCGACGTCTACACGCAAAGGCAGAGCACGCCGACATCCCGAGTGACGAAAGTCCAGTGTCACGTGGAGGGGGCGCGCAAAGACCTGGCCTTCCGGTACAACGACGTCGTAGAGGCGACAGCGTTCTGAAAACTCGCGCGACGAGGGCACTCGCTCAGCCTGACCTCCCGTCGAATGGACAGCTAGCGCGAATTCATCCGACCGCGTCAGTTCCGCCTTTCCGCGACATCCTTTTTCCCGACGGAGGTGCGACAACCGACCTTACTTAGCGAGAGCTGCAAAACGCGTGACATGTTGGCAGCAACGCTATACATACAGTTGTCCAGAAGTACGACTGCGTTGAGCTTTCTTTGCTACTTTTTTTTTTCATTATCACTGCGTGCAACCAGTTTTTCAGGCTCTTTTTTTTGTTTCTTGAAGGGAGGGGGTACAGAACGCGGAAGGGACTCGTGGGTGCCTGTCTGTTAGGTTGGAAGCACTGCGCCGCGCTCCCGACCGGGTTGCAGAAATTGTGCTTTTTTTCTCATCTTCTAACCACTGTTGTTGGAGGGGGGCGGGTCAGAATGATTCTTAGACATATTTAAGGGGGGGGGGGGGAGGCTTAGATCCGAGCAAGCAGGGATTCCCTCCCCATGAAATAGTTGATGCCTAGTGCTCGTCCGGCATCCACGTGACGTCATACGCAAGGGGCGCTAGAGCTGCAGTCACATGTACCTGAAAAGTGTGGACACCAAATGGCGGAAGAGGACGCGAAAGCTGGCGACTAAATATAACTTGACTGCGGCAAATAAGCAAAGGGGCCAGTTAAAAAGCAAGTGAGGGAAACAGAGACGCTCATGTGGAAAGAGAGGATGGAAAAGAAGGGATCGCTGGGAATCTACAAGGCAAGCAAACAAGAGATCCGGAAAGAGAACTTTTATGACAACAATAAAGGTAGTGCGTTGCTCTTTGAGGCGCGGGCTGGCTGCTTGAGAACTCTAACTTACAGGAGCAAATATTCGTCACAGGATGAGACATGTGTTGGATGTGGCATAAATAAAGAAACAATCGACCACATAGTCATGGAATGTCAAAAGATTCAGCCGGATAGAAATGGGGGGAAGGTGACACTTCCTGAGGCGCTGGGCTTCGCGGTTGATGGAAGCATTAACTGGTCAGCAGTAGGTATTACTAAGCAGCGGCTGGAGTATTGGTGGAGGAAAAGCAGAGAAGTCGATAAAATAACATCCCAGCCAAGAGTAGCGGCTGGGCAAAATTAAAAAGACATCCGAGTTGAGGGACAGAATTTAAACTCGAACTATTAAGGTAGGCTAGATGGCGCATGCCGTCACCCCGATTCAAAGGGGAGGCCTTTAATCATCATCATCATTGTGGTCCCGCGTGCGGAACGTTATCGTTGGACTACTACAAGCTGTTTTCGGCAGCACATTTTATTCTGATAATTTTTTTTTTCGCCCGAAACGGCTCAGTGAGGTGCAGGGCCGCCAAATACCAGATTGGCATAAGCTGGATCATTCAACAACCACGGCAATGCACATAACTTGTGCACTCAGTGGCGCCGCAAAAATGATAGCCAGTTCTAGCAATCAGCTATCCCGCACACCCGTTTTCACAACAACTCACGTGGCCGATATTTATTGCTACTCGTCTTGTTTATTTCCCAAGTACCGAGAAACGGAGTAGTCTGAGGATATTTCCGATAACTGGCGCGCACCAAGTCCATCCAATCAGGGTTGATAAAGCACCGAGCCTTTTATAACTACCAACGTCCCGTTGGTAGTTATAAAAGGCTCGTTATCACTCATTCAATGACGCTGCGATTTCTAAATGATACCAAGTTTAGTTTACATATTTACAACTGGGTTAAGGAGCTAAATGACATCTTTTGAGCTTCGAACGACTCTCATGTCTTGGCCTCCAGTCCCCCTGCGCCGGCTACTTTGTCTCTCTCTCCCGACCTTGTGAGGGGTCCAGTCCGGGTCAGCAAGGGGTAGCTACGACCACGGCTATCATCTTATTCACGCATACATCACGAACGTGTCCCAATCACCCACAGACGATGGCACGAACTATGCAACCAATGGCTACATTTTTTTTTCCTTTTTTGACAATCACCACCGAAGCAAGAAAATCTTAGCAGAATACGACTCGCGCCCAATAAATCTATTGCTGCAGCAAACGAGTCCGGCGTTGTACAGCGCATAACAGGGCTTTAACGGCGGCCAAAAGACGGCTACGCTTGCCGAATCTAAAGCGGAACCGAAACTGGCGCGCTCGTCCCAGCGGCATCGAGCTCCGCGATTGATCGGCCCAGGCCCGGCGCAGAGTCAACGGCCAGCCGAGCACCACGTCCGTCAATCGCCAAAAGGATTGACTAGAAAATAACGCACGACTTTTGTTCTAATCTACCATTCGTCCCAGCTCGCAGAGCGACAGAAGACGCTGGTTGCTAATTTTACAAAAAAAAAAACAAAATCCTTGACAAACACACACACGTAACACTCGCAGTAATAAACGGCGTTCGATCTTTCAACGGAATCCGCACTATAGTACGCTTTTTTCCCGTACGCTACATATACCTTCCGCCCCCGACTCGATTACGTAGCGGAGGTCGAAAGGAGCGGTTTTAGTTGCCGGGAAGAACGTTGCGATCACCCTTGAAATCTGAGTTGAATACCCCCCCCCCCCCCCCCCCACCGTAAGCATGAATAGAAGCGCGACCGCCGTTCCCAACTTTAACGAAAAAAAAAAGCGGGAAGGGGGGGGGGGGGGCGGCTTACGTGAAAACCGTAACTCCAGCATTCATCAAGCACAGCAGGACGCACGCGGAAGAGGAAGAAAGGCAGTCACGACGGAGGCGCGGCGTAGGGCGGTCTAGACCACGTTACTATATGTATAAAAAATGTTTAGACACGCGGCTTGGTTTACGCATTGGTGTGGTAGAAATTACCACGCAACAAACATGATATGGCGTGAGGCCGGTATGTCGATATCATGGCGACTGCACGTGCCGGTGACTGCCAAAATCGCATAGTTCGCTTTGTTGTAGCCTTGGAAAACAAAGGCGCAGCATCGTACGACTAAGCACATACGTGCAGAATGGCTGGTTTAGATCGCAAGCTCGCCGAATTCTGAGCGGCTAAAACGATCGACGCGACGCTGCGACAGTTTTGCTGCAGAAATACGATGCCCCAGTTCACGGAAAACAGTCAAAACCAATCGGCCGCAACGCGCCGATGGAACGCGACACACTCTCGCGGCAGCGGCCCGTCACGAAGTCGAGCTAGGCCTGCGAACACTTTGTTTCACTCGCATGACAAGTGCACCTGGGAAGCATGTGCAACAAAGAGCGTTGCGCCACAGAACGCTTTCCGCAACGACGGGGTAACCCGAGCGGCAAGCGAGATCGGGATCGGTCGCGGTGAACGGCGATCACGCATGCATCAGCTGATAGATTAGGGCAGCAGCGCGCTATGCCGAGTTTTGCGGGCACAGCTGGGCAGCGGGTGAAAGGGGGCAGGTCGCCTGGCAGCGGACCTCGAGCTGCTTCAGGCATCGGCCCCGATAGAAAACAACCCAGCAGGAGCGCGCATCGAGTCTGGTCAACACGACGCACTTGGGTGTATTCGCGCTAGCAGACGACCAGAGAAGCACGAAACGCGAAAAGGCGTCCCGCGGAGACGCGCCGCACTTGCGGACAGACAGGCCCGCGCATGTTTACTCGCGTTGAGATCTCCATACGTCATCACCATATAGAAAGGCGATCACGTTCTATTAGTCTCTGCGGAAAATATCCTAGCATCGCGCCAGCACAGGCTTTAATCATTAAAAGGCAACGGTATCAGAGGCGTGGTTTAAAGGGACGCCACACGCATCATCAATAACGAACGGCTAGCGGTGCTTGGCACACAACAGCTTTGCTTACCGTTTTGTAGCGTCCTTTGTAGACGACCGCGAAGGCGCCGTGGCCGATCAAATCCTTGGTGTTGTACTCGAACTCTCCCACAGTCTCCATGGTGTGCAGGGCTGGGCGCGTTCCAGACGCGTCAGAGTCGTCGCTGTTCGCAGTCAGCTGTCAGAGGAGTACGCCTTTGTCCGACGCAGAGAGCTTTGTTAGGCCTAGACGAGCAGCCGACGCTCGCGTATCCCAAGCCCATCGTCGTTGCCGCAGCAATCGCGGACGTACGGCGCTAGGACGACACCATAGCGGCACGCAGTTCGACCAAAATGCGCCGAGACACTGGCCAAGCGCTGGCTGTGACAATGGTGCTCACTTAACCTGTCCTTGGCACTCGCTTCTCTATTCATTCATATAACATGCGCGGCTCTTTACGATTTATCGCGAAAAACCGCGAAAGGGTGGCACAGTTTACTACTTTCGCGACCAGCACACACACAGCTGCGGCGACAAAAGCGGGAGCCGATCAACGCGACGGCGATGATCACACACGAATTCCCTTTGGAGAAGCCATGATTCACATCACAGCGCGAATCGCACACGACCGCAGCACACTCTTTCATCCATTTGCGGAGATCCGCTTGCGAGCATTTTGTGTACGAGCAACCGCAGCGCCACAAGTCCTCCGCGCGCAAAGTAGTGCGCCTCCCGTGGCCTATTGAGTACATTTTTAGAGTTTTAAACTGTTCAATAACAAAATTTTTGAGATATTTTTTTATGTTAAACACTTTTAAGTGTTTTATTTATATTTAATTTACAGTATGTAGTATTTTTGTTTTGATGCATGAATACAAAAAACAAACACTACAAATAATCAATGCGTGGCCTAATATAATAAAAAGTGAAAAAAAACCAAGCATTATTGTGGTTTCAAAATAATTGTATTGATGTAGGGTCATAATTGTTGGATTTTCTAGTTTACATTGTAGAGGAGCTGTGTTCTTGCGCGCGCGACTCGCGTTCCCGTCTGCGCCGAGACTCCGCGAGACGAAACATTCGCTCATGGCGACAGAGTTGCTAGCCACGTGGGGGAAGTTCTGCGGGCGCATCGGCGTGCACAGGCATCCGTAAGAGCTTCGAGACACGCGGAGATACATCGCCAGTCGTCGTCCTTGCGGTCCAGCGACATCCTTACCTTCCTGTGTTGGTAAGTAGCCGCCTGGACGGCGTTTACGTCGGGTCCAGACTGATGAAAAGGCCACCATATTGTGTTTTGGTCCGGCTAAGCCTGACCCCCCCATCCGTTGCGGCTGCTGGCCGCTGGGCATTCTCGCCGAGCCGGATAGATTCCGATCGCCGTGCTGGCAGGTCGTTCGTAGGGTAGCGCTCGTGAGTGCGACCCGGTTCGTTTCACGAGCGCCAGTTCGTATTGCCGCCTCATTGTTGACAATTTTGCGGATAACGCGCACCGCTCGCGACTCGTCGCGTGGCGACTGCGCGAGCTTCTCGGTGCCAGCTGAGTCATTCGGGCCACCGGTTTCCAGCCGTGCGGAGCCCTGCCGTGTGTTTGATGGGCGTACGCTGGCCGGCGTTTCCGTTGGGGTCGGCCTGGTTTTCGGGTCACCGGGAGCTATTTACCGAGCACCGAAATGCTGCCGACCCGAGAAGGAATTGCCTTGTAGGGAAGTTTCGCCTCGCATGTTGCGGGCTCGGTTGTCATCTGTGAGCGTGTCTGAGCAAGTTTCGGCCACGCGGATACGTGTTTGTATTGGCGTGCTTTTTTGCCGAGTCTCCGAGGTGCTTCCCCGGAACCTTTTTGCTCCCATCGGTGAGCTACCGGAGGTCGAGGGATCTGAAACGCTTGCGGTCGGCTATTAATAGCCGCAGTGAACATCTTTTATTTCTGTTTCGGCGATTTTGGACCTTCGCAACGTCCACCGGTTATTGCGGCGTGCGCCGGCCGCGGCGTACTTTTGTCTTGAAGCAAGCTCGCCTCACGAGGCCTGCAAAAGTCAGTCGTCCTTGCTTTCCAGTAGCGGACACCGCGCCGCATTCGACGGTTCGCCAGCCGGCCGCTGTGTCAACATCTGGCATGATCGGGCCATGCTTAAAGCGGCGTGCGTCCATTGAATGTTGGCGGCCCTGTAAGCGTCGTGCGCCGAATCTTTTACGCTCGCTCGAGTTGCTTTGGGCCCCTCTCTACATCTTTTTTTGTTGCGACCTCGGTGACCCGGCACCTTTCTTCGTAGGTGCCGCGCCGCCGCCGGCTTGCCCTTCTCGTGCGGAGGTCATTCTCCGCCTTCGAGACGCCGGCCGCCCCGCGCATGTCCAGGGGAGGAAGGGGGGGCTGTGGAAGGGTACTAAAGTTTGGGGCCGAAGTTTTGTCGTTACTAGTGCGTGCTATGTAAACCGTGTTCGATTCATTTGAGAGTGATCAACCCACTCCCCCAACACGTGTGGTGCGCTGATTAGAAGCACGTGTTTGCCGAGAAACGGATTTTTTTACACTTCCGGGAGCGCGCTTGTTTCCTGTATGCTTCTTTCGTTTACTTCTTTGTTTCTCCTTTAATGACTCATTGGGCCTACGCCTCTTTTTGGCCTACGCCTCTTTTTCTCTTTCCAATTCATACGGGATATTGACTTCTGTTTATCTCATCTTCATTTCGTTTCCTCTTTTACACGAACGGTTGATATCACGGGTCGTTTTTTACTAGTATAGTTTTCGTCTTCGCGAAGGTCCGGTATAACGCAACAATCGTTTGGGAAACGTTTCTGTAATTGTCGTTGTGATATTTATGAGGAATAAGACTAGTTGCGCAGTACCCGAGCACCCACGCAACTTTCATTGTCCTCGAACCTTTACTCTATTCCAAAGGCGCCCTAGTTTTCGGCATGCATTCACATATAACTAGCTTTGCAGCTACCTACGTCACACCGCTCGATTCGCGAATACCAAGCACATTACTGGAGACAACAGACGGTAAAGCTGCACAACTGCGTTTCTCGTCGGCGCCGTAAATTTCAATGGTGATAGGTGGGAGCAGATGTGAAGGTCATACGAAGATGAGCTAGGCTCGGAGATGTACAGTCTGGTCAAGCTAATAACTGACTAGTGTGGCCACCATGATGCATAGTAGGGAAGCATAGTACTTGGCTTGCATACTTCAACATACAGAACCTCAAGAAACCCATCAGCATTCAAATATGCTGGTATTAATTCACAACAAAGTGTTGCGTTCACGAATTTTCACATCTCTGTGCTCATCATATCACTGTGGAGTGATATGATAACTTTTACTTCGTCGTGCGCGATGCAAATTTTTGTTGAAGTGTAGCAAGTAGACCATGCTTTTCAGGGAGTCTTGCTAAGTTCTCTGATGAAAAGCGCCTAATATGGTGCTTAGGTGGTGGGCTGCACTACACGAGTTCAAACGTAGCTGTGGTGCTTTTACTTCATTGGTAGTGAAGTGCCCGTGTGCTGCGCACTGTCAAGAGTCCTTCAAAGAACTTTAGGCGGCTGAAGTAGTATGAAGCTCTCCACTACGTCGTCTGAATAACTTGTGATGAACGTTTAAGCCATTGCACCCAGTGTTGGCATTGTTGTGTTCACGGACACTGCCGACCGGGAGAAGCAGAGTTCACGAGGCATGACAACAGGCTTGTATTTGGACGCAACAAAGTTCGCAGCATTTTCATCGCAAAAGCAAACACACGCAAGACTGCACCAATCGGCACACACTCCTTACTGATGCCACAAGCCAGAACGCCGGTGAACTCTGTTTTTGGAGAACATTGCTTAGTGCATTAGCTTTTCTCTTCTCTCTCCGGTAGCTGCCGAGCTTTGGTTGTTAGGGTGGGGCTTCTTTTGACTTCTAAAAGTTGTATCGACTACAGATTGCAAATTCTTGACACTCGTGTTCCAGACACATCTGCTCATAAGATGTGAGCAAACCAGTTCTAAGCCATCATTTCATCTTATCAACAATCAATTCCTGACAACGTACGATAATTCGCATTGTTGACGTGGGTGGCTGCTAGTAGCTTGCTTCGATCCGCTTGCACCCCAACAGTTCGCGCAGCGAGGTCCACTCTGACACTGCGAGCATTTTTTTCTTGCCTATCTCCTTCAACAAGTTCATCAAGGTATGTAGGATAATTCATGAAGAATTCTGTTTTGCCATACACACACAAGGCAAGACAATCTGCCACACAGACATTAACACCGCACTGGCATTGCAATGCATGCTCGTGGGGATGGCGGATGCAAAACCTGAAGACGGTAATTGGTGTCATGCATAACCTATGTATTGAGCCACCCTGGTGTTGAATCTCCACCAACATTCATGTCAAAACTTGTGCCAGTGTGTAGGTGGTGTCACCCACACTATCATTAAATGGACACTAAAGTCAACTAGTAAGTCGACGTTGATTGTTGAAATAGCAGTCCAGGAACCTCATAGTGTTACTTTTGTCCCAAGGAAGGGCCTATTTTGAAATAAAATCACATTTTAGTGGTCTGCGTCGGGTTAGCACACTTCAAATTACCCACCTCAAGAAGCGGACTGACCGGACCGCCTCACGTCACTGTTGCCATGCAAATGTTGCCTGCCTTCACTGCGCCTAGCACAGCAGACTGAAAGCAGCAGGAGCAGCCATTGATCAATATTGTGTCATCGGCTCCGAGATCGCAGACCTGTTTTTGTTCAAATAAGCCCCGCTAGATGGCACGAACTATCCAGTTTAACCACGCAAAAATTGAATTTTTGAGCCACTCGTGCCGTTCTCCATTAGTAACATCCGGCAGTTCTTTTTTTCCATAAATCAAACAAATGATCAAGCAGCATTTTATTGCGTCCCTTGATGCACGGAAGGTTCTTTTAGTACAGCTAGATCGATTAATAGTAGGCGGTCCGTCTGATGTCATCGGGATCATTTTCAAGATATCCTACTGCGGCACATGTGTTCTTGTGCATTCACCTTAATTTCTCGGTTAGTAGAGCACTGTTGTTGATAATATTGTCGTTTTATATGTTGTCATACATTGAGCTTTCACTCTGACGTAAATTGTTATTTGAATTTAGTGATCCCTTTAACAAAGTAATTCTAAAACACTGTCGATTACCTAAAACAGGGTTGGTAAAGGTAGTGCAGATTTGGGGGGAAGCAGTTCAACTTCGTAAACCGCATCGCATGGCTGTATTTTTTTGTACTACTTATACAGTTACTAGCAGCAAAGAACTGTCATCAATTGAATTTGATTATTGAAGTGAAACCCATCCTGGCAGTCAAGCTATCACATTGCATTGTCAGGGAAACAGTGTGGATACCTTGCATGTGTGGCAGGGACTATACCGAATTGTAATTGCTCATTACAGAATTCTCGAGACGAGATGGCAGTTAAGTGCTCAAAAATTGAGTTGCTTTGCATGTCTGTCTATTCATTATCCTATGCTGACATTGACCATTGTCACCAGTGGCAACATACTGCAACCGTTAATTAGGTGGGCACCTTGCCATCCCTGGCTTCGCTATTGGCACTGTCTGAAAAAAGAAAACTGCAATGGGTAAGGGCGCTAACTAACCACTGAGCTGTGGCACAATTTAATGTGGCTGTAGGGTCCAAGTTCATATTGTTTTTGACGTCAATGCAGTACATTTTGGCGTAATTTAGGGAGCCAACATATGTACGGTAGGAACAATTTTTTTAAGGGGCCAGTAAACAAGCCTGATGTGGGAAAAATTGTTATAAAGCAAAATATGTGCACTTAAGCTTTGTGAACACGCTGCCGCAAGAACTTTGCAAATACGTGCTATATTAATGGCGAACTTCATTGAGAGAACAAGAGTAGAGGGGCAGGACAATCGGGAGTGGGAGACAGAGCACCGAGAGCAGGGTCACTCAATCTGCCACTGGAATGCGGGGCACGCTCATGTAGAGCAGGTGAACAGGGGATGAGTAGGGAGACCGTGTTAGCGAAACATTCCAAGCTCTGGCGTATTCTCTGTGAGTCAGCAGCAAAGTACACCAGAAGTCGGTCAGTCACTTCTTCATTAGTCTAATACATGGTATTTTTGTGCAACCACACATTGATATTCGTCCAGCTGTCATCATCGCCCCCCAGTAAAAAAACAGCGGGGCAGTGGTTTCAAACTGCACATGGTTGCTACGATTGCCGCCGCACTCGCCGGCTATAGAAAAATTGGGAGACAGTTATGTTCAGAGACCACGTGACTCGTTCTACTGCGGCTACTCCACTTTTCAGGTGAGAGCACTACAAACTACTCTCGGCGCAGCAAAAGTTCTCTCCCTCTACTAATGGATGACGGTGCTCTTGCACCCGTTTGGACACTGGAACACGCCGGCTCTGAAGAGAGCACTTACAGCGTGCTTTTGAGGGCTCCTTCTCTCCCAGTAGAATTCGCCATTAGGAAGTTACAGGGGTTCGAATGCCAATTTCAGCTGGCTTAAAATTTTTTCGTGGTCTCACCGCCCTTCTCCCTCACAGGAAGGGGAAGGCACGTAGCCTGTCATCGTGACTGGTTTAGACCAATCGATGAGCTGCGTGCTACCTGAAATTGCAGATCGGCGATTTTTTATCACTGCGTGTGAAAGGAGTATTGGTCAGGCGTAGGAAAGGATCATGGGAATTGTTTTTTGAAGTGGAGGCCGTGCACCGCACTGTAATAATCGAAAAACATGATTGCCGCTGTCTACTCTACAAAGTGCCGAGCTTCTTTGGGGGGCATAAAAAGAAGAGTCGGAAGCCTGTTGCCTGGCCCTTTAAGGGTGGTTTCAGTTCTTGGAACAGTCCACACTCTGCCCGGTAAGTTCCCGTTAAAGTCGTCACGTTGGGGGCTGTCCAACGAGTGGTAGGTCAATAGGCCACCTGTAAATTGACCCGGATAATCTGCAATTTCTGGTTTCATTACTATTGCGTAAGACAAATGAGTTCTGAACAAAGCTTTCCCCACTTGCCCACGACCTTCAACTAGGCAGTTCTTTTTTAAGAATGCCTGTGTTTCACACAGTGTCATCGTCATCAAAGATAGGAAAAACGGACACACCAAAATTGTTAGAAGCTTTCAGTGGGGCTATTGTGATCATGCCCTCACTTTCGGAAGATTCAGCTGTTGCAGTAAATGAGTTCAAAAATGTGGGAATCGCTGACATCTGCCGTGTTTATATCTGCAGTTATAAACATCATCATTTTGTATTTGCAATATAAGTTAATGAACAAGATAGAAGTACTCAAGTTGATTTAATAGTGGCGCTGTTTCAGGTGAGCATTGGGCCATGACGAGTAAACAGAAAGGAGCATCAGCATGGACGGGCACAAACTCTCATGATCTCCCTCTATAATTTGCTCTCGGAAAGTGTGCACGAATTCCTCAGCTGTGGAATCGTGTTAATACGACTTATAAAACGTTTCAAAATAGTGAAAGAACAACCAGTCGGCACACAATGCGTATAGCGTAACGAGGGGGTCGTCCACTGCTCCAACCCATTACAAAAGCTTGTTCTTCTTCCCCTATTGACTGTGGTGCATACCCATTTCAGCCATAATTCCTTATCGTTGTCAGCCACTGCATGGACAATTGGCACAAAATTCCTTGCAAGTGTTTAGCGGATACCACGCTTCTCAAAAGAATGGCGAAAAATAGCATAGCGAATGCCGGCCTACTACCTAAGAAAACTGATTATTAATGTTCTAGTCGGTATCGAGACAGTGTGCTTGTAGTAGTATGCTTGTAGGTTCTGACGGGCCACTCTTCTAGCTTTCACTGTGACTGTGCTGCGCCTTCTACGTAGGCCTGGCATTTTTTTATTTTTTTTCGTTCTCGAAGAAAAGCATACTTGTCACATGATACTGAAGTATACGCTGAACCATCAAAATGTTCGTTCCATTCACATTTTTATATACAGTGACACCGGATGATACAAATCTCGGCGAACTATCAAAAATTTTATATCATCAGAAATCATTAAAAAATTGGCATGGAGCAAAAAAAAGGTGGTGTACATATCAATTTACTGCTTCTGAGGGCCACAGCAAAAGCCCCGCTGCGGTGGTGTAGGGGCTAAGGTACTAGGCTGCTGACCCGCAGGCTGGGGGCAGCTGTGGCGGCTGCATTTCTGATGGAGGCGGAAATGTTGTAGGCCCATGAGCTCAGATTTGTGTGCACGTTAAAGAACCCCAGATGGTCGATATTTCCGGAGCCCTCCACTACAGCATCTCTCATAATCATATAGTGGTTTTGGGACGTTAAACCTCACATATCTATCAATCAACAGGAGGAAAAACTTTGAATGAGTGTCAGGGAGGTGTTAACATGTCTGAAATCACACCAGCACTTAGGAAACTGACCATACGTGTGTGTTAATTAGTGAACCAAGTGCGTTGGGAACTGGGACAGCAGTAGCCGCTTTCAAATTTTAGTATGCTTTTTTTGCATGACACGAGAGTACTGCAGCGAAAGTAAAGTAAGTTGCGTTTTAACGCAATAGACGAAGGCTACTATATTCCATAACCACGGCCCTATGTTACGACTTCGTTACGACGGATGTGTTTGGGACTTTTAGGGGAGATTTACGGCCGTGCTTGCACAAGTGCGACCTCTGCAGTCACGCATTTTGGCACCAGGATTTTGACGCCTTGGCGATGTGGGGTGCATGCACGCGCTCGCACTTGTTTGCCGCGTCTTCCACAACAGCACCTCTTCATACTTAGATGGTAGCTTACGTTCGTATCAAACGCTGTGGGATGAAAGTGGGTTTGCAACGACTGTACTCCTTTATATTGTAGGCCAATGGGCCTTGGCCTTCACAAAAGGAAAGTTTATATCACGGAGGTTTCCCTATATTTTCTTCCAAACATGCTAACTATGCGAGTGAACAACACCAAAATCGGCCGCAAGATGCCGCACTGCTTGCGGACCAACACGATGTGTGGCATCCCCGCCTCCGTAGCCTTCGCTCCACTGTCAAGATAAGTTGTCGCTAAGTATACTGAACATCTTAAAAGAATTATGTGCAGCCTGTCTACTAACTTGGGAAAACTGGAATTGTAAGGAGACTTGTACCTATCTGAGGAATCTGAGAATTGCCATGAGCGTTTAGAAAATTATGGCTGGGTCATGGAAACGGACTGCGATTGTCACGGAAACAATCTTTATTTTTGATCAAAGCTTATAAAGTCGCACCTTTTTTTCGCAACTGTAGAGAACGGCTAAGCTCGAGTGTTAGAGAACTGACAGTGCGTAACTGTTGCTTCTGCATATTGCATAAAAGGTCTCGATTCCCAGGAATGACGTTACTCGCACCAGTAAATACGAGTTTACTCAAATATACTGGTGTTCGTAAATTCTGCTTTTGCTAGGAGAAGCTAGGAGCAAATTCCTCAAAGGCTCCTTTTCAGCTGTACACCGGCGGTCAGTTTTTCTAGAAGGCTTGCAAGGCTGGTAGTTGCTCAGACTTGTCATTAAAGGTCGGGAAATTTGGGGAAATTAAATTAGTAGGCACATTAATAAACCACAAAATATTTATAGCAACCGTCATAGGGCTCTTCTAAGTGTATTCACACAGTAGAAATAAACCATTGTCACCCCTAATACCCTTCAGTGCTGGGGATGACATAAGGGCAATGTCGTTTCATGCATGGGCATGGCATGCAGCCTGGCTGAAATAAAACTAGTGTCATCACTTGTAGCCTAAAGTGTTTCAAGAATAGCGTAACAGCACAGGCTTGAAGGAAAGACAATCTGTCAAAATGAGAAATAACTGTTTCTTTACTCATTAACTTCAGGAAAAGCTTTTTTTTTTCAATATTAGGGAAATCTCGTTAATTTGAGTTGCTGATGTTTATAACAAACCCTAGGGGTGCCGGCTGGGGAATGGCAATATCTGCATTAGTTTAGGTACTTGGCAAAATTTGGTTTTATAAGATTGGGTTTCGGATGTGCTCAAATAAATATGGCGATTCCCATTAGTTTTGTTTCCCTTTTGTGATATATACTTGTGATGATGCACGACTTTTATGACAATGTAAATTACTTGTCTCATGCTACTCCGGACTCGTTCATTGGGCTGCTTATCAATTTACAGGAAGATGTATGCGGTATGACACTGCTTCTGACGACATGCAACTAGCACACTACCCCACGCCATTTCAACACTGTCAATGCACCACTTACCGATGTGCACTAAGAAACCTCTAACAGCAATACCGTTCATTGTCAAGGCTTCCCGGTCTGTTGGAACAGCAGTGATTGCATGACCTTGAAAGCTCAGTAAGAAGCGGAAAGCTTCGCCATGCATGGAGAGGTGAGGGCGAAAGATCTCGAGCCTCAGACAAGGGCTGAACCTTTAAAAAGGTCACCTACCCGTCTCATCAGAGCAACCCAGAGCTAGACAATGCATGTCTGTGCTGCCATGTCTCGTGATAAGTTGCTTGATATTTGGAAGGTCATGTGCATTTTTCACCAATCTCGTTCAAACACCAGCTAACTCTTTGAGAGATATGTGAACTTCGTTGGCACTGTCAAGGTTCAAGTGGTATTGTCCATTGCTTGCAAAGCATGGTCTCTCCTCTGCTGTCCTGTCCTCCTGCAGTGTAGTGTCAATGATAAAGGAAGATTTCAGTCGCCCATCACTCCCAGTTTCTCTGCTTTGCTAGATATAATACGCTTGGCATAACACCCGGATACTACTGATATGCCAAAAATTTTGTTCGCTGTAACATTAAAATGATGGTACAAGTGGTGCCTGAATATAACACTGTCAAGTGCGTCATTCTTTTATTTTCGCAAGTAAGTTTTTAGAAGCTTTCAGACATTTTATTATAAATTGAGATATATGTGAGTGGTTTCTACATTATTTTTTGCTGGCTGTATGTTTTAGCTCTTTAATTATGTTTTAGCTCTTTAATTAACAAATGTATAGTGGACATTTAAGCATCGTGGTTTGTGCTTGCAGTTTTGTTTACTAAACACTTGAGCATCAGGTACACGATTCCATTATGCAAGGTCAAAGTAACAGCTCAACTTGCTCTTCAAAGAAGGTCTAGATTGGAGCCCCTGTTGGGAGCTGCTTTAGCGCCAAATCGGCTACTTTGCGACTTCTTCTTGCAATGAGAATTCCGATATGGTGTCATGGTTACTTTGTGGCTACCTTGTAGTGTTATTTACACATTTTATTTCACTACACGTGCAGCTGAAATAGCAAGCAAACCTGAGTGAGGCTGGTACGTTACTGTTTTTTTTTTTTAACGTTTGTGCGGACATGCATGCATTATCTGTTTGTTTTTCTTTTCTTTATTTATTGTATTGTGTTCATTTGCCATACTTCACAAAGCCCTCGAGGGGCATTGTGCAAAGAGAGCAGTAGAGATCACACATCAAAAATATATATATACATAGGTAAATATTTATTATTATAGAAAATGTAATTTAGTAATGCACATGTGGGTTATGTAGTATGTGAGAGCTTAACTAATTTTCAAGTGTAACATTGTTTGCTGAAAAACCAAAATAGCAATGTTAATTATACTTTCAGGTGCTTTTGCAGAAGTTCCAGTAGAAGTATAGGCTGCTCATTATTGGTTTCTTCCAAATTGATGTGCTCCATACCGTAGCATGCACACAAACTTTCTTTTTTTATCGTGTCAGGAAAGATGCTGTGCAGAAAGAAATAAAATATTCTAATGGGGGCGATGTTACTTCTATTGCATTGTTCATTGCGATACGGTTAACATTGCATTTAGCTGTACTATTTCTATTGTATTGACCTTAGTGGTTTTGTTAAGAATGTTGTTTTGTTTCATTTGATGTGTGACATTTCTAAACTTTCATGGCGTGTTGCTGAAATTATAATCTGCCAGATACTTTCTCATCACTTAGTTTACCATAATTTTGAACACTTGGTGGTATTTTTGATGGATTGTAAGTGCGTGGTGGCTGCTCACGAGCACGAGCAGCGACGTCAAACTCAGTGAGGTGCATGCAGGAGCTTGTCCCCTTTTTCCGTTTCTCCAGCTGTCCTTTAACTCCACTCTTTCCCTTCAACAAAAGTGCTGACGCTTAGCCCTAGCCGGAAGCATTGTTTGCTGCTGTTGCTATTCATACCGGTTCTGGGAACCGAAGTGAATGTTGAGAGCGTCGAGAGACGCGGGCGATGGCTGACATTGTTGGCTTGCCAATTTCCGGTAAGTTTGACGTCACCCTACGTCACATCCTCAAGTTCACGGGCTGCCGCTAGACGCGACAGTTTGTGAGAAACACATTAAATTCATCATTTTACCGTAGTTTCTGCTTGGAGTGAAGGCTGTCTCTATCAATTTCAGGATTCAATCTATCGAATTGTCTGAAACTGTTTGCGGCAAAATTTTGTTCAGCATCCCTTTAAGCAAAACAGAGTGCTCTTCAATTTCGATTAACATTAAAAGGCCATGTGTCCTTGAAAAGGCACCATATATATCCTCATTTTCTTCATTAAGGGAGGACATGGCATGTGGACATGAAAAAAATTTGTCTATGAAAGCAACTTTCTCATTACATTGAGATCTCCAGCTATTCTTTCACGTGTAAGTCTTATAATAAGTATTTCATTCACAGTTTATATATCTGCAACAAGTATGAGCTGAATGTTTAAATGTCTTGGGGCCACTTATCTAGCTTATCGGAGTGATATCTCATGATCTACAATTAAGCTGGAGGTGTAATTACTTTTTAGCATAAAGCCCAAGCTGTGCATCACAACTTGCTGAGAGCAAAATTATCATTCCCTGCTCATTGATTTTGTCAATTTGTTTTGTCTTTTCCTTAAAGTAGGGACAGTACCAAAGTGATTTCAGTCATCTGCAGAGTGACTAGACATGATTTTATCTGAAAACATTTTGCAGCATTGCACTTGCTTCATGTTGTATCTAGCTATCTGCAAAATGCTTTTTCTGCTGAACAATATTTTTTCCTATTGTCTCAAGATCAAAGGAGAGGCCGTTTTATGTATCTCATGAATCAGTTCATGCACAATAAAAACTATTGCATATTTGAAATAGAATGAAAAACAAAAGTCCATTTAGTTTTATCAGGTTTTGATATGAAATACAGCAAACATCTTTTGCTTTTCACATTTCTGTATGCCTTACATTCTTCAGGCTCCAAGAAAATCTTCACGTTAATGCTTTCGATATTCAGAGGGATAGCCTGCACATCAAATTAGTCTTTTAATTCTTTTGTTTCACTTTGAATGAGGAAAAGGGCTGAAACATTTTCATTCTTGGTGCATTTTGACTGCTCCTTTTTTATTGTTGGCTTTTACAACTTTCACTGGGACAAAGAAGGTTACAGGAGCTTGACAGGTTTATGTGGCCCGAAGTGCATCAGTACATAGGGGCAAGCATGTAAACGGGAAAAGTGTATCTAGTGAAGTTTCCGCTCATATTTCTAGCTGGTTTGGATGTCTTATACAAGTGTTCTGGTAATTGTGTTAAAGGACTTGACAATGAATCCTGCAAAAACCGTGTCTACGTTTCTATTCCCCATCACCTCAAACTGAATGGTAGTTGCGCCTTTTATTTTGCCCTGCAAGCAACTGAAGCTTTGATCAGGGGGGCGGGGGAGTCAAAAGTCTGCACTACCACACCCCGAAAAAATTTCTCAATTTCTCTTTAGAGTTCGACGACCACAGCTTGGGGAACTTATCCCTTGCTCGCGGGGTTGTGGTGATAACGGTACCTGATGAGTGGTCATGACAGTCTTTCGAAAAGCGCTGCGAAGACTGTTGTGCTCGAGTTTCTGGCAGCCTCAGTCTAAGTGAAGCAGCTGAAGCACACAAAAATCGGGAAGCGAGACCTATTGGGCTAGTAATGGGTTACCAATATGTGGAAACAGGTGGGCAGATGTTGATGTTGTGATAACACAAACTATGTACTTTCTCTGAAGAAGTTTAGGCACACACGAAGAGCAGGCGAAGCCATATCCTACTTGATGTGTGGTCGTCTTCTGGTTAGATTCTTGTGGGCTGACTACGAGAAAACAGCAAACACATGCACAAACATAGTAAAGTATGGTTGAACCAGCTCCCCCACTGCCCCACATACTGCACATACCTGACCGAAGCAAACAGCCCTGTCAGAACAATGGTTTGACTTTATTTCTCATTATGTGACAAGATTAGAAGTTGCAGCATGCACTTGTGTGTGTACTTGCACGTGTGCATATCTTGGCAAAAAGGCACTGCAGACGTTATTGCATAGACTTAAATGGGCACATCAAGTTTTCTAAGAACACTATTCATTTCGACCCTTTTTTTTTTTTGTACCACCAAAGCAACCTAGCAACCTACCAACAGGGATAGGGACGAAAAGCCTTGGAAAGAAGCCCGCAGGCTCTCGACAATGCCTGTGTGTGTGTGTGTGTGTGTGTGTGTGTGTGTGTGTGTGTGTGTGTGTGTGTGTGTGTGTGTGTGTATATATATATATATATATATATATATATATATATATATATATATATATATATATATATATATATATATATATATATATGGAAGAAATATTCTTCTAAGCTGTGCACAAGTCTATTTGAGGTTTCGTGAAAGTCTACATACTCTTCTTTGATATGAAAATGTAAAACAGACGCTTTCCTTATTTTGAGACAGACTTAAAAACATTGTTTACGCTTTGGTGTTCGAGAAAGATGAACAATGTGAATGGAAGTATCTTGTGATGCAGCACTTGCTGCTGTTTTTGTTGCGACTTTGAATATGCAAATAAGTATTGTGCAGTACTTGCTATAGAAACTAAATAACACGAGTACTAAAAATGGGGAATGGCCTGAAGGCACAGCAAAAATTCACTACAAGGCACACTGCATTGTAAGGCACAACAAAAATTAGTCAGGGGCACATGGTTGGGCAAAATATTTCTTTAAAATCACTTTTTGTTTTCTTTGCAATTTGGAAAGGGTGTCCCTCTTTGTGCATATTTTCCACATTTGTGCTTTTCTTAAGCAGCATATTTTGTGGCTCAAAATCAGTTTTTCCATATGCAAGTAGTGAGTGAAAACACACCCTAGCGCAAGCCCCTCGTATGTGCTCTGTGTTTATGGCCTATTTTTTAAAAAATAACTTCAAAATGCTTGTAAAAAGTCAGCTGTCTGTAAAAAATTGTCAGATAACTTCTGAGACCACAGAGAGAGTGTGGGCTTTTATAATCAGGGCATCGGTTCTAACACTTACAGCTCCTTCTTCCTTACACCTTGTGTTGTGCTTGTGGATAGGCTTAGAGGGGGGGGGGTTAAAGAAAGTCTTGGGAATTGTATATTTAGAAGCAACTCATACAGTTCTTTCGGTAATATGAATAAATGCCAGTGACGTGAGGCGCTGAACGCTGAACCAGCAAACTTTCATCGTTGAACCTCTCTCGACCTCATCAGTGTCCTTCAAGGCAAATCACATGCATGGTGAGAACGCGTATGCTCTAATGGACATGGCCATTATTTGTCATGCAATTACATTGAATAGTGAGCGACAATGGCCTGGTGTAAATGTTGAGTCAGTGGCGATTGAGCAGCAGAGTCTTGCCTGTTTTTGTTTAGGTTCAAAGTCTTAAGCAGGTTCAAAGTCTTAAGCACTGCGACATTGGATATTCTTCTTAAATTTAACGATAGTACTATCACAAGAGCCAAAATTATGAAATAGTTAGGGTTGAATCCTGGCCAAACTACAGTCAATTGACTGAAAGATGTTGACCACAGTCGATGATACATTGTGAATGGAGCAGAAGAAGAAAGACAAGCATTACGAGAGGCTCCAAAGTGAAAAAATTGACTGTGGCAATGATTACCAAGCTTGTAGCTCCTGACTAAAATTGAACAGTGTTTCTGAAAAAGTGTGATCGCTTTTAAGACATTTGCTAAGTTTAACTATCTCAACACCATGCTTTTTATTACTTTGGTACTATTGTTTTCTATTTATTCCAAGCTAACCAGTTGATTATTATTTCTTGTACTCTGCATAAATAAATGCAACTACTGTAGCAGAATTAAAGTTCTGCACTGTGTAGTTTTTAGAAATTTTCATGGTTGCTAATTAACTCAACTGCTAGATTCTAGTGGTAAGACATTCACAAAAATTTTGATATAGCCCAGATTCTAATAAATCTGCTTCCGTTAAAAAAGCAGAACATCCGGGGGGAAAATTAAATATGAATTATGGAAATATTCCTTTTTGTCATTGAGAAAACAGTACCTCAAAATGACCACAAATGCAGGGGACTTATACGACCTACCCGGTATCCTTAAACAATATAAGGCTATTTCAGAGAGAGCACATACTTCTCAGTTTCACGCTAATCTGAGAAGAAAAAAAATTGGGGTCTTCATTTTTTCAAATGACTATTAATTTAAGCAAAACCACCACACATATAGATTTATGAGTAAGGCCTAGTTTATTGGTGGGTGGGGGGATGTGTCAGTTAGCAGGAAGGTGTTTTGTGCATTGTACTTTGACACTCCGAAAAGTACCTAGCAGAACAGCAGATGGTTCTGTCATCTTGAAAGGCACAAGTTGATATCTTGTCCCCCAACGAAAGAAAATGAGTGCTGCACTTTGAGTCTTGAGAAGCCCCCTGTTGTGTAGTATTTACAAGAACATTGTATTTCATATAATACAGGGGCTTCACTCAAATAATTGTGTTCAGTTCTGCTTACCAGTGCTTTTTCATTGCGCAGGCGCAATACTTTGTTCACTCTTCGTTTAAATGTGGGCATGTATTTTAAAAAGTGCTGTACGGTACAGTTCATATAAAGACATTTTTTTTTCTGTGGGGATGGGGTCTCCAGGTTGATTCTGAATGCCTGATTTTTTTCGTCATCCACAGCAGGGCAGAGATTTCCCATTTGTGCTCACTTGCTTGGGCTGATTGCGTTGCTTGCCTATAAGCTTCCCGATTTCGTCACTCCAACTGCCTCTTTGCCATCTTTGTTTCCATTTACGATCCTTTGGTAACCTTTCCATTGCCATGCACCTAAATACAAGCACTCGGAGTATTTTTTGCATATCATCCACGAAGGAGAGGGGCTCAACGTAACAATCGGGCATTACAAAATTTTGTTCAGGTTCGTGTACGTGCTCATAGATGGAGCTTGCGTGAATGGGGGGACCACCGACCACCAAGTGCTCTCTCAGAATCCGTAGGGAAAACTGCGTCACTGCATTCTGGGCTTTTCTTCTGCTTTTTCTTGAAAGGCGTGGTGCATCACTGCTGGCCTGTTTTGTTTGTTTGTATGTATATTTTTTTCCTTTTTTTCCACACGTAGCTTGGGCAGTCTGGAAATGTAGTAAGTAGGGCATCTTTCTTCCCGGAATCATTTCTGAGGTGTTTGAACCACGACATTATCGCTGTAGAAAGCCTTCCAGGTTTCTGTTACCAGATGTGGCTTGAAGTGCCTTTTGCAGAGGTGATCGGTACACTGCATCATGAGATTTTTCTGAGGTGTGTTATTCCTCCATACCCGAAGAGACCTTCTTCATTTCGTGCGGAAAACAATGAGAGCTTCTCAGTGCTCGACTTTCCCTGTCGTGCAACTTTGGGTGAAACAGTCCTTTCCAAATGCTCCCTGGTTCCATGCGCCTCACATAAGTTCACGGGGTGAAAAAAAAAAAAAAAAAACACCAAGAAGTATGAATAGGTTCACAAAACATGAATAACGACGTTTCGACATGAAACGAGGCGTCGCAGACAGTGTGAAGTGGTGCCCTGCGTTTTAACACAGGTTCTTCTGTGCCCTAACATGTTTAATGCCCCAGGGGACCCAGGTGACTTTCACTCAAGTCGTTGACACAGCTTACTGGATTGCCTTTGTTGTGCACATTTCATTGATTACTGTTATATTGCCCAGGCGGCTGACGGCAGTAAATTTCAACAATTTTTTAAAAAAGATAATGCTTGTAATTTTTAGGAAGTGATGCCAACAACTTCCTGTTAATGAAACACGTGAGTGCTAACTCGTTGTTTTTGCCAGTATCAATTACCTGTCATTTTGGCTTCAATGACACAGCTTTCGACTTTAGTAGAACTACAGCATGCATAGTTGTGTCAATCAATGTGCCATCACAATGGCAGGTCGATCTTGAAAGCATATTTTACGCAGGTTGCCACTTGAGTATTTAATGAATGAGTTGGTGTGACACATTGCAGGTGCAGCGGTTCCAAACCTTGTGTTAGGTACTTTAACTGAATGATCTATTGTGTATGCTATAACAGGGACTGATAGAACACATTGCATGATCGATGATTTTCACTAGCAATGAGGTGAGGTACAGAAAACATGGCTCATTGCTTCTTAGCAGTATTTTATAGGAGTGTTTTCCTGGTCCTGCATGTCAGATCAGTGTGGAAGGCTGACCATGGACCTGTGAAGTGCACAGAAGCATCCCATTAGGTAGATTAGACTACACACCTTGCATAGACAATGAAATTTGTTCAAATGACCCTTAACGGGATTCCTTTTTGTCAACATTTGATGTACATCGCATTGTTTCAGAGATATGCTCGGGCAATGTTGGTCCTACATTGTCCACAAGTCAGTGTATTAGGCATGCTGTGGAGACTTTTGCTGAGCACTCTGGCAAAATAATGTAAATTTAAATGGTTTTTATTAAAAATATGGAGGCCTTTGCTATTTAGGGTTAATTTTCCTCTCTATTTCCCCCATACTTGTACTGACTATTACTAATAGACTCAGGTAATTGTGGCCAGCTATCACTCCCACTTTATCTCACAATGGGGATGTTTCACCTCATTCATGTTTTCTTGCTTCCAGTCTGCAGACATTTCTCTCTTTTGTTCTACTGTTTGTGCATTCAAGCATTGGATGTCCACTTGAAGGCATGTGGGGGCCCCCTGAAGTCCCACGCTGCCCTGTACAACTATCTTTAGGTGAAAAGAATCACAAGTTGCTGTGCAGGAAGGCTTCAGGAAAGGGCTTACATAATTAGTTTGGGCCACATTCGGTTTTAGCAGTTAGGCGTGCAGATAGTTGAATTCGCGGTCTTCATTGTGCGAGGCTGATTTGAGCAGCGGAGCTATCGAGATCTTATTAGGCTTGTGCGAAAAGTGAATTTCAGGTTCGAAGCCAATTCCAGGTCATAGTATATATGACATGTAAAGGAAAATGTGCTTATTTATTATGAGCCAACCCGCACAATATTTTTTCCAATATTTAAATAAGGCCTCTATGAAAACATCTCGTTCAAAGGAAGTTGTTTCAACTTTTAGTATTTATAGGATTTGAGTTTCAGTAGGATGCGAATGATAACCTGCAAAATACATTATATTTGAAAATTTATTAAACTTTGGGTATACTGTCATAACAAGCTTTTTAGCTTAAAAAGTTATGAAAGGGGCCCTGCAAAACTTTTTCGAGAAGACATGGAATGGACTCTCTGAAGAAGCTTACTGCTTCATGAATTTGCCGCAAAATTTTTTTTAGAATCCGTCCAGTACGAGCGGAGTTGCAAAGATTTGTAGCACACTGCAGTTGTATTGTCTCTTCTCGTCTTGGTGAAAGCGCTGGAAGCTAAGCAAGGAGGGATGGCCTGGGTAAAGAAAATACGTCAAGCGAGCCTCGTCACATTGAGCGCTTCGTCCCTTTTTTCTTCGAATACGCGGCTTTTTCGTGCGCGTGTCCAAGTGGCGGTCCCAGTAACGACCGTGCTCGTAAGGCTCAAACCGGCGTTTTCTGTCCATGCTCAAAAACTGTTGCAGGACCTGTGCCGTGAGGTAAGGCTTCACGGCAGAGCGGGTTTTTCTTAGATAAGTGCTTTCACGGTTTAGCATCTCTACACTGCAGTGAAACCACATCTACAGGCGGTTACATGCGGATTATAATACACGTTTCCGTTCATTGCGAATACCTCGCAATTTTCAATAATTTGAACTTGAAGCGAATTTTAATACTATACTATTCGTTTGGGAGCATTCGAATATTCGCACAAGCCTACATTTTATCCTTCCTTATCAGACAGCCATGCGTGTTTGTTTCCTTTGGCTATTCTTGGCAGTCTTAAAAAGGGATTTGAGCAGTTTTCGGCATATTGAACACGGACATGGTTTTACAATCGAGGACGTCAAAAGCATTCTTGTGTACCATAATATAGGAGCACTGACAATTTTGAAGGCGAGATAATCAGTGAGACAGATTTATCTAGAATAAGACACATCTACGAAATATCAAGGACAAATATATTCTAGAAGTTCATGTCCAAAATAAATTTTGACGTTCACACCGCTCGTCTAAGGGAGAGGCGGAGCCCACTCCAACGTGGTGGAAGTGTAAGCAAATCTACGTCACGAGTTTGTGTTGACTGGTTGGTGGCACACGCGTTGCGCTACCTGCTATTCTTCCTCCTTTCCTGCGGCTTCGCTTGGGCTGGCTGTCTTAGCGGCGCACGCTCGCGCGCGCGCTTCCATGTCAGTTTTGCGTGGTCACGTGGTCAGCTGTGTTTATCTTGCCACCGGAACTGCTCCTATCCAGCTTGGTGCTTTTTGAAACTGATACTGCGACTGAGCGCTCAAAGAAAAAAATAAACATCTCTGCATAAATAACCGACGTGCACTTGTGCAAGCGAGGTTTCCAGCTGTGAAATGCGGGCCATAAGCTACCTAACGCAAAAGAAAAGGGTGGGGGGAGGGGGGGGGCAGACTTTTTTTGTCAATGCTCCCTAACACATGTACTTGAATGCCCTTTTTGTATATTTGTCTTTGTGCACATTTCTGATTTCTGTGTTTTTTGGTGACGGTGATTTACATGCCAGTGTTTCTGTGATCAACAGATTGTGACATGCGACACTGAAGCAGACTGTTGGACTTTCAAACGGCTGTGAACATATTTATTAACCATACACCAGAGCAAGCGTACTCGCAGTTTAGACGGACGTGGCATACCGCTCATGTAAGTGGACATGCATTCCAAGAACATAAGCGTAAACGCACATCAGGGACGAAGCTCTAGTTTAATTATGGCACAGTAAGCCGACCAAGGTGGTATGTTTAGCTTCTCTCACAATCAGATCTGGGCTTCGGGACGTGCAAAACTGCACTTACACCAAGGGAAAGTCTCACACTTCACTGATTTTTTGACAAGACTAATCTCAACTGGCTAAACCAGAAGGCAGCAATCGTGACATAGTGAAAATAGCACCTTTGTGCAAAAAGACTGTTTTTTTTTTTTTCCCTCAGGGTATACCTATAATTTTCACAAGCAAGTTCCTCAGCACTCGTGTTCTTATCTTCCGTTGTGAAGTGTGGTATTATTTTCTTGGTGCACTTGTTTTGTTCCTCATCAGATTGTTTTGAATGTTTAAACCTAATTTCTTAGATGAGTATGTGTCCGTTCCTTGAACTTCTTTTTACATATAAACAGCAGACGCTTGTTTTCTGCTGCTAAAACCAGCTGCATTGCGCGGGCAGACGACTGCAAGTTTTTAGACGTTGATGTTTTGAACTGCTATTTTGATTTTATATTTAGAAATGTAGACGACGCGGTGGTCTGACCGCGTTCTGCTTCTCCGCGGCTGTTTTGTAATATTCTTTTATAGAAGTTCGTTTCTGTGCCTCATTTCTCCGGTGCATGTGCGTCCGTGTTTTCCTTTATGCAAATTTTAACAATAGGCTTCCTTTGTTATTTATTGTTCCTGTGTTTCCTTTTTCATCGCTCCACGTGTGAAACGTGCCAGGTTGGAAAACAGCCGCTCTCGTGCGTTGTTCTGCGTGTCAAAGGCAGCGTTTATTTAATTGTTTAGGCGCATTGACTTCTAAAACGTGCTAATTTAGTCGCATGGTTAAACGGTGTTGTTTGGGATGTTACGATGGCGTGATTAGATATAATTTTTAAGTCTTCTACGTGCCTTTCGGCACTCCTTTCCCCGGATTCCTCGCTACAGTTCTGCTACACTAGCTGTGTTAAATTTCACCGCTTCATTGTGATCCAACAGGGCCGTAACGTAAGTACATTGCGCCCACTAATGGATCGGCAGTTCTTCGTTCTCGCGTCACTAAAGCAAAACTACTGCGATGTACGGGCCTCCGAGAGTGTGGGCGCCTGTGCGTACCTGTCTCGGAGGCCGCGCTCTTTCCGGTTTAGTTTCTCTCCTTTCGCGCAGGTGGCGCGACCGGTATCGCGAGCGGCTGGACGCCCGTCGGCGTGTGTTCCCTTGGCGACTCTTACAACCGGCCGTATCGGGGCGCTAGCGCACCGCTTTCGCATGTTTCCTTTGCGACTTTTTTTTTTTTTTTTCCGAGCTCTTTTTTTCCAATGACGAAGCTGTAAGTCAGGTCACGTGTGCGAGGCGCAAGATACCGCAATAGCCTTCCTCCTCCCAAGGTTGCGTTTTGTGTTAGTTGGTAGGGGTTTGTGAACTTCGTTATTCATCGCACCATGTTTATTATTCATGTCGAGGTATCAAGTAGACACGAGGCAAAACGAAGTCAGTTATCTGCGCTACTTTCCAGCTCCCGTGCTAACTCGCCGTTTCGTGCCTCTTGGTGTTTGCGTAACCTGTAATGTTTTTTTTTTTACTTTTTTTAAATTTATTCAACCAAGACTGTTTCAAAAAACAAATTGATTGACCCATTTCGGTCAGAATAGAAAAAAAAATATGCAAGTTTGCGACGTTACGCCTGCACTCCGTTTCTATAGTTTAGGCGCGAAATTTTAAAAAAGAATGAATGTATCGTTGTCGTCTTCGCAATTTTATCCTTCAAAGTGAAGCCATCATCGTGAAATTGATGGCAGAGTTCTCGAAACATAATTTGTCAGTCAAATTTGATATAACATTTTATTTTGATGTTCGCATAACGTCGTACTAATGTGGTGTGGGAATTAGAGCGTTTTGGTTTATTTACCAACTTATTCTCGTATGCGTATTGATAGGCATAATGTCAAGGCTGATCAGTATGCGGATGGACCACTAGTGTCATATCGGGTCGCAGACACTAACCATGCAAAGACACAGCAACTACTGCAGTAACGAACTCGACTGTACTTTACTGCTGGCTGTGAGTATGTGAATATGTTGCCTTTTGAAGTGTTATTAAAAATAAAAAAAACACTGTTCCTACAAGAGAAAAAAATGTATAAATGCGGGTATGCAAAGATCCTCAATACGTTGCTGCCATCGTCTGGTACGTCGGTGTTACGAATAAAATGTCACCATTTGCAGTGTGACATCAGAATGCTCCCAAGAAGCTTTCCTGGACCTATGGGTTTCATATCTAAACCCAGCGGCAGCGCGGTATATCTCTGCTAGAAATTAGCAGCCTTAAACACGCAAAAGCTCTTGACGTCATGGAAATTGACGAACTCGATTCGCTGGTGCATCTCACCGGGTTGGAGAAAAGTTCAAAGTGCAGCCTTAGGTTGTCACCGACTCGTGTTCACGCATTGCCATTGCACACTTGTCAAAACTGGACTCGGCCTTGAAAATGGTCTGGTTTAAATAGCCACAAGAGTGTACAAAGAGTTTTTATCGCTTCGAGTGTGTCACCTAATTCGTGGCCGATAAGGGATGTGGCGTTATTCCAGACCTGTTCTTATCGACGAGTCCGCTTCGTCTTATCTTCGTTGGCCTTCCGTAATTAGGACCCCTCACTGTCATCCTGTGCAGGTCGCCACGTCCCTTGCTTGATTACTGGATTAGCGGCAAAAACGCATGGCCGCTGGGCTATGTTGGGATAACAACTTGTTGCTCATCCCGGACAAACTGAGCAATTCTGGCCAGCCGGTCACCTTGGCGCGTGCGAGGCTGCCCTCGCGGGTCTGTCCGTCGCTTTCGTGTTGCCCTTTGGTCGGATTGACGCGCGCAGCTTTGACGTGTCGTAATCCGAAAGTCGCGATTAACACTGCTGCCCTAATCCCCCGTGCCCTCCGAATTGCAGCTGGAGGGAGGTGTTTTACCGAGAACATATAATCGATATTTAGGTGTGTTTGAAGGCCTTGGACAAGTGGCCCCCACCTTTCTTGGAAAAAAAAAACAATCTGGCTACGGGCCTATAGTGATCAGTGTGGACGCTTCGCAACCTCGCACCCACACGTCTTGCCCGACTGACTGACCAATGAGCGAGCGAGTGAGCCAGATTTCGCTTGGGTGCGTCCTTGATTATCGCCAGATAAAGAAAACACTACTGAAGAGCTTATGGAATTAACTTGGGTAAATAACAACAAGAAAAGGCTGACTGTCAGTTAACGTTTGCTTTCTCTCGCGTTTCCGTTAAACAAAAATGGCGTAAGTGGTGCAGTGAAGGTCAATAAGATGATCATTAGGCTTCACGGAAGACTATTGTAAAGGCAAAAGAGCGGTAAACAACCGACGAGGACTAAGACCCGACACAGGCGCTTGAGTCCTCATATTTCTTTTAGCGCTGTTTTTCCTTCACAGTGATTAACCATGAAGTACAGCTCAAGTCTCTCTTCTAGTTTAGGGAAGACATGCGTGCTTATGCGTCACTCCTTGTTGCCTTTATGTGGAGGTCACCGTGCTGTATCGCAATTAAGAGAGTTCTACCGACCCTCCCTCCACCAGTGCCGGCGGCGCGTCCGGGGGGGGGGGGGGGGTGCGTGGCCAGTTCCGCCCTCCATCCCCGGATGGTCTTCGTAAGAACACGCTCCGGGGGGCGACAGCCCTCTTTCCGGTGCGTCGGCTCATTTCGGAGCCCAAAAGGGCGGCGTCGTCGCCGTTCGAGCGGGCAGCCGCAGTGGCGCAGCCCCAAATCTCCTCGGGGTTTTGCCGGAACGGCCCAGCTGATAAGGGCCGCTCGGTGGTCTTTTAAATTCCGCTCCGGACAGCCGGACCCGCGGAGGAAACTGGTTCGCCCACTTGGGTCTCTCGGACAACTGCTGCCGGCTGGCCCGAAGCCCGAATCGGGAGCAGCCGATGCCCCCCCCCCCCCCCCCCCCCCCCTTGCGCAGGTCCGCCCGTTCCCAGATGGGCCGTCCGACGGCTGGACCGTCCAGCTTCCTGCTTACGCGGGGAAGGATGTAGACACGGACGGCGTCGCAGTGGCGTGGACGCGCTTTCCTGCGTGCCAGAATTTTATTCAAATCGCGCAGTCCGAAGTCCTCGCCGCTTTGTTTGCGTGCTACTTCAGAAGATTGGTGCGTCGTGGTATTCCGTCCAATACAGTGGTGGATCCAAAGGGTGGGGGGGGGGGGGGCGATCGTTTAGCCCATGTCCTAAAGCCTGTGTTAGCACCCCAACCTCCTGTATTTAGTGCAAGTAGTACACATTCCATCTTCAATTAGGACAAATGAGAGGGACCACCGTGAGCACTAATTAACTGTACTTGTGCTGAGACGGAATTTTTGTGATGATAGTAACTTCTAAAACCAATATAATCAGGAGCACCCCTTCCCTCGCCAGTTTTGTTTCAAAGCGATAGCTCCCCTCCCCTTAAATCGGGGACTAAATCCGCCCCTTGCGGTACTATTCGTCTGTTTAGTAGGCATGCTGGTACCGTAGATAGACATCGCTGGTTGCGCATTTCTGGAACGCGTTGCGGTGATCGCTAGAGCTTGTCGCTCGGAAAGTGTCAAGCTAGCCAGTCCCTTCTTCGCCATTCAGAAAGCGCGCCTGGTATACTGATGCAGTTTTAACTCACCATTTTTTTTTTTTTTGCGCTTCACACGAGGCAGATTGCAGTAGAACCTTGACGCCCTATTCCGTGCTTCATAAAAAAAAAATGCATGTCCCGTCGATTGATGCAGAGTTGTCGCCCCTATGATGGTCCAGTAGACAGGCGTCGCGTAGTACTTCTTGCGTTTGCAGGACACGCTGCATCTATTTTGGACCATAGCTGGAAGCGGCAGGGTCCCCTTAGTCTGTTCAACCAGAGCCTGCTTCAGCGTCCCTCGATGGAACGTTTTCTCGCTGCACAATGAGGCTCGAATCGAACGCTGCTCACAAGTGCTTGCGGGCCTTACTCGCGCGTCGAACGTGTGGATTCCACGTGGCGGCGACGGTGAAAACCCGTCGAGTCTGTTCGTATCATTGCTGCGCAATAAAAAAAGAAACAATTCAGTTATCAGGTCCTCTCAACTGAACACGTCAGCAGTTGTCTCATTAGTGCGGGCATTAAAAAAAAAACCTTAAATGTGTAGAGTCGGGCATTGCTCTATTCATCTCTATTTTTTTCTCAGAGTTTTTTTTTGTGTGTGTGTGTATGTGTGCTACGGGGGTTCAATGTTCTGAGCATCAGCTTTTTCTAATATATTATTTATATGGAGTCTTTTGGTTTAGAACGAAAGCAACATTTTTTTTTCTTTAGATGCTCTCTATTCTACAGTGGCTTGTGTCGATTTTAGTGTTTCGTTAACATGAATGTTTCAACGCGAGAGCGTTAAAGAGCTCGTTTCGCAGAAGTGCCGGTGTCGGCGTCTTTGGTGTGACTGAGAGATCGACAACGATGCAAATAAAATAAATGGATTATAAAGAAACCCTGGAGAAGGGTGGGAACCGAACCGGGGTTGTTGGGGTTCGTGTGGGGATCGAACCCGGGTCGTTTGCGTGGCAAGTGTATGTTCCACCACACGGCCAGGCCTCTGCTTGTGAAAGCTGTGTAAAGAACTTCCTCTGCTTGGGAATGCAGCGAAGGTAGCCTTCATACTTCCTGTATACACACGTGTCCTGTATACATGCTTCACAATACAACATGAATTATTCCAGTAATAATGCATGGTTAAGCGTCCCTTGCCATCAGGCGTCAGAATATGTATTCATCGCAATGGCTCATTGGTTGAAAGCCGTTACCCCACTACAAAAAGCACGCACGCTACTGCGCCCTACCCCTAAAGCCACCCACGTAGGGGGTGCATAGCAAATTCGAAAAGGTTTCATGCACTAAGTGTTTCACGTACGCACTACGAACAGAATCTGGCTATCGCGTTCAACTCTTAAAGATGAACGTTTAGGATCCCCTCATTTTCTCTCCTCTGAGATCTAGCCAAGCGCAGATATGCAAACCATCTCTTATCTCTTGTTTTCTTTGGATTATCCTTGTCCCAAGTCATATTTTATCAACAGGAACACACACACACATACGTTGATTTGTGGTAAGTCTCGTTGGGTGTAATAACCCCTTCAAGCGCGAATTATGATGCGGTGTCCGGAAATTTCAAATTTCACACAACATAGTTCTGAGGCACTCGCATTTCAAGAAAAAAAATATTAGGATTTAAGTTGTTTTGGCGAGCTTTGCTAATTAATCTTCGTTAGCATATATCTGAATATATAATTATTCTGCAGCTGGTCATGTTCCGTTTTACATGAAAAGAAGTTGGTCTTAGGCCCAAAATGCACGCCCTGTTTATTTTGGGCAAAGAAAGCTGATACTTCTGAAGCTGGTCCTGGAACGCGCAACGTTGGGTTACCCGCCAAACATTGCAGATCCTTCATCAAAGTGGTTAGCTTTAGTTATATGCAGCCCATTGGGGTTAAGTCAAGATGCGTTGAAGGCAGAAGATTCAATTGATCGTACGCACAATGTTTCTTGACATTTCAACTATTTCGAGAAAATAGCAAAAAACATGTGGACTCTGCGTTTCAAAAAGATATAAGTAACTGTTTGGGTTTAACGTTCCAAGACCACCGCATGATTATGAGAGACTCCCTGGTGAAGGGCTTCACAAATATCGAACACCTGGGGTTCTTTGACGTGCGCTATAAATCTAAGCACACGGCCCTCGGGCATTTTCGCTGCCATCGAAAATGCGGCAGCCGTGGCCGGGATTCGATCCTGCCACCTGCGGGTCACCAGCCGAGTGCCTTATCCACTAGACCACCGGGGCTGGCTTGTTGGTTCATCTGCATTGCTTGTTTACTCTAAACCACGGGAATTTCCCGTGCTTCCGAGGAATAAATTGAAAAAAAATCATTTGGAACGATGTTTGACCCCAGACATCTGTTTCAAGACTAACTTTCATTGCTCCGAAACACACTCTTTTAAGCGCTCCAAAGGTGCTCTACAACGACATTATTTCTTCTCCCCGAGCTGCTCCGAAAAACTGAAACCCGCTTCCACCCCTGCAAGATGACGCCACGCGCTGTGGTTTCGTGGCTATCTCGCTACGCTGATAAAACACGAGGGCGCGGGTTCTACTGCTTTCTGCAGCGCTTTTAGATTCAGATTTTTGTGCACTGGGAAAACGGCAGGCCGTCGGAACTCCCTGGGGGAGTTTACATTGACGGAGTTCGTTTTAACAGAGTTCAGTAGTGGCCGTGTGTAGGGGTATTAGGCACAGAACAGTCAAAGCGAAAGCTAGAGGAACGCCATTTGTGGAACCCGTTGTAGAAACTCTTGGGGCTACTAATACAAGTACGCTTGCCAGGTACCTACTCCAATCAATGATTAGGTGGCTGGTGATGATTAGTAATGATGGCTGAGCCCTTTGTGTTGGGTTGGAAGCATTTAATCACCCACTCGTAATGGATTCATATTGTGTGATGCCTAGTTTCCTAATTTCGGTTCAAGCTATTTCTTTCTGACGGGTTCTTGAACGCAAGAACATTGCATCCGCTTATAAGAAATCGAAACAGTAGATGCGAGTTCTTGCAGAAAGCCTTCGTCTTCTGTGTTTTCTCTGTTCGCATTGTGCGCGCTGCTACACCTTGGAAACGGCTCCTTCTAAATTGAAAGTTTTGCTCATTACTATTTGCATTTCAAGGGCAACTTGCACCCTTGGCAACGCGGGGTCCTTCCCGGTGTCCTTCTACAGCCTCGCCGCCGCGCGTACGAATGCGTCTGTGTGAGCGTTGGTTCAAAACGAGGGACTCCTGACGTGCAATTTGGGCGCGCGGCGTGCTGCACTCCCCAGTTGTGCGCGCCTGTCAGTCTTGTCAACTGCGCAAGGTGACGGTCCACCGCCGCGGCAGCGCTCTCGGAAGAAGAGGAGGAGGAACGGGCACTTTTCCTTCGCATCTCGCCCTCTCTGTCAGCCCAGAGTTCTTTTTCGCGGGCCAACTTTTGTGCCTGACACCTTGTTAGTTCGAGAGAGCGATGGGGGGGGGGGGGGCGTCTTGTTTGCGCCGTAGTTTATTTTTTATGCTTTATTTTTCTCTCGCCTCCCTGAACGTTGGTCCTTACGACGCTCTCTTTTGCGTAACGCACGCTAAGGCTGTCTCTGTTTCACGCGCTTGTCCTCCAGCGGGCGAGACTGCAGAGGTGAGCGTGGGTTTGAACTGTTTCCTGGCGCGTTCTCTCTATTTGTCTCCTTTACACTGCTGTAGGCCCGTGTGCTCAGATTTGACTGCACGTTAAGGAACCCCAGGTGGTCGAAATTTCCGGAGCCCTCCACTACGGCGTCTCTCATAATCAAATGGTGGTTTTGAGACGTTAAAACCCCACATATCGTCATCATCACCTCATCTACTCAGTCATACATATATGCGGAGGAGGGGAGATGAGAGCTGTTATCATTGGAGTTTCGCAGTGCGGTGTTATGAGCTCTTGATATAACCGCCGGCTTTGCGTCACCGCCGTTTCCTTGAGGAGTGTGCGAGACTGACAGGTTGGTATGCGCAACCAACTGCATTGCGAAGAAACGTGAAATTAACCACGCTCAAGGTTGCGGTTGTCCGCTTTTGCAGCCAAAATAAACGAGGCGATTAGGGACGTGTATTCGGGGTCTTGCACTGTGCATAACGTCGATCGATTCGATTAGCATTCGTCGTCGCAACGCGCGACATTTCGTGTAGCTGTCGGTCGTATATTCATGGCCGTTGCCATGAGGTGGTGTCGCGTTTATAGTATTGTCGGATCGCAGTGACAATCTTTATTGTTACTTTGCGATCGCGACAGTCTCGGTTAGGACTCAAGGCCGCTGAAACTAGCGCTGTGTCGCGTCTCAATAAACTCCGTTCGTGGGCGTTACAGAGTGGTGGAGGTGCGGGATACACGACGTCAACGTACCACGGAGCCACAACCGTTTCAACTTCGCCGGAGCCGTCGCCTTGCCGATCTCTCACCGACGACTTCGACTATGCTCCATAACGAGGAACAAGAGCCAGCTGCTACCGCACCTAGACCGTAAACCCTCTACACACAGGTGCACATACTCAAAGTACAATTGCAACATTATTATAATTGGCACGCCATTCGTATGCGGTACCCCGTTTTACTTAGGTATAAACGGGCCGTAATTGTTTATTGTCGAACCATTTTGCGAACGTCCATCTCATGCAGGCACTTGTGGTGTCATGCTTGGGGGATAACAAAAACCTTTCAGGACGTGCTCAGAGCATTGGAACAATACGAGACAGCGGTGTGGTTTGAAAAGCAAACAGCGCTTGCGTGTTTTTCTAAGATTATATGAAGAAATGGAAAGGCCATGCAATCTGTGGGGTAGTTTACAGTTGGTCTATGAGCGATGTTGGTTACCAAGGGGATGAAAAACTCTGTTCAAAACGACAGGGAAAGCTGTGTTGATTGAGGGCATTTGCAGGCAGGATACGTTGTCGGCCGACGCATGGCTGTGGTGTGGTAGCTGTGAATTGCTGAAAGAATGCTGCCATATTCCTGCGATTAACATAAAAAAAGGGGGTGGAGATTGGAGGTGGTGGACTGTGGTAGTGTGTCCTGTTGTGTAATCGTAGAAATAGCGCGTGCAGTCTGTTCGTGTAACTAATCTTGGAAATTCACTCATGAGAGAGGCTGAGCTTTGGGTGACCCTCGGCGACTGTATACTGTTAAGTTTGGCCTGGAAATTCATTTGGGCAGATGCCATGGTGCGTAAGCCGGTCCACTGGAGAGGCTCTCAATCCCTTCGGCACCCAGTCTGCCAGACGCTGTCGAAGATTTGAGTAATTACCCAGACCATGTGACAAGCGAAGGCGTGTTCCTGACTTTCAACTACGGACCCTTTCGTCGTCTCTTCGAGCAGAAGCGGTGACTGATGCCCTCGGCGACTCATCCGGCGACGGGGAAGCTGGCGTGACCGGCGCCAGAGCTGGCGGGGGAGCGGCGCTCTTTTAATCCTCAATCAAGTAGCCGATCGGCCGACTGCCTATGCCCGCCAGGCATTGTCCCTGCTAGCCGGAGGATGAGACGTCGTGTCGCCACGATGAAAGAGGACAACAAAGACAGCATCTTCCTGGAAGAGACCGCGGCGGCCACCGCAAATCACCCCGCTAATTAGGCGAGCTGTGCGGCAGACCCTTTGATGTACGTTGTCAGGATCGTGGGAACTCTCGACTAGCGGCACACACACGACGGGGAAGAGCCTTGCTGGCGCCACCTTGCAGTGCAGTGTTCCCGACTCAATATTGGACGTTCACGTGGACCGTGCATGCTCGTCCCCCTCACCTGTTGTGTGTGTGTGATTGGTGTTCCACTCGGAGAGGAGGAGCCCAACAGGGCTTAAAACGTTGCCATAGAGTGCTGGACGTCGCTCTGAACTTTGTAAAGGCACTGCACCGTGCCGCCTGTAGGCAGACAGAAATTAGGTGCCTTCTTCCTTTTCCTCATGAACCACTAACAACAACAACTTTGTAACGTTCAACCACCACGCTCGTGGTTTGGGAAACCCCTAAGGTTTCTTTGCTGCAAATATGTGTAAGTAGTGACATTAAGCTGTTTGTTTTCCGTATCCTCTTCTTGTCAGCGTTCGTTTCCTCCACCCGGGTACACCACGCTACCACAAGAGACCGGGTAGTCCCCCATCCTTTACAACTGGTTGGCAGCGGTGAGGCAGACCTCGCGACATGGTGCTGTATTGAGGTGAGTGCTTGGTCCTTGCTTTAACTTTCCAGGTTTCATTGTGTGAGTTTAGTAGAAACTGGATTGTCTGATTCAAAGTTAGGAAGACCACCTAGTCTAAGTTCTGAGTGTGTTTTAGGGATCTCCTACATTTGTGCGAAAGGCAGGACCAAAGACAAAGGGCAAGCATGGAGGTATACCCACTGCTAAAAGACGAACTTTTGTATTTATGTAATGACTTAGGTATTGAGGTTGAGGAAGAAATTGGCAGGTCACAAATTGTGAAGCTAATTTTGCAAAACGCCAGTGAGGAGGCGATTAGATACGCGTTACAAGCTTTCAAAAGGTTGGCTGAACAAGAACGGAAAAGAGAGGAACGGAAACGAGAGGAACGCGAAAGAGAGGAACGGGAAAAAGAAAGAGAATTTGAGTTGCGTAAAATCGCTCTTGAGAATGAAGGCAAACGGATTGCTCAAGCGAGTGGAGGGGAACCAGAACAAGCGAGCGAGATAGAATCATACCGCATGGATAAAATACTCAAGCCACATCAAGTGGAGGAGGACATAAGGGTATTTCTCGCATATTTTGAACAGAACTGTGTGAGGTTGAACTTTGCTCCGAGCACATGGCCACAGCGGTTGCTTTCTCTGCTGCCGTATGAAGCCGCTGAAGTGATCACGAGACTCGGTGCGCAAGAAGCAGATGATTATGAGAAGGTTAAAGCCGCCTTATTGAAGAAGTACCGGCTTTCGGCCGAGGCATTCCGCCAGAGGTTTCGAAACCCAGAAAAGGATAGTGAGGGATATCCGGAGTTTGCTTACGGCATGAGAATAAACCTAATCGAGGGGTTAAAAGGCGCGGAAGCCTACGAGAGTAAAGACAAAGTTATCGAAACCATTTGTCTAGAGCAGTTTTACAAAAGCATACCTCAGAACGTGAGGCTGTGGGTGCAAGACAGAGACAATGTAAACACTGTGGAAAAGGCGGCCGAGTTAGCCGAAGAATACACAATGCGTAGAAAAGTGAGCACAGAGTACGGAGGGCCAGACAGACGAAAAGGGCCGTGAAAAGAGTTTGTATTCAGGAGAGGCCCGCAGGCAAAAAAATTGAGCAATACTGAGGGGGAAACAAGTACGCCAGAAAACAAGGGGGAAAACAGTGGGACATCCCAGCAGTCGCAAAGAAAAGAGTTTGAGGCTTTTAAACCTGTTAGGTAGGTGCTATAACTGTCAGAAGACTGGCCATATCGCAGTAAACTGCAGAAATCCTAAGGTAGTTTTATCCTACATGGATGAAAGTGACGAGAACTTGGAGCTGTTACGCCCATATCTCCATGACCTGGAGGTTAACGGAAAACCATGTAAGGTACTCAGAGACAGCGGCGCCACCATGGACATTGTCCACCCATCTTACATTACTGTAGATGACTTCACTGGAGAAGTGGCATGGATCAAACAGGTTGTAGAGGAAAACAGCGTCTGTCTTCCCATGGCGAAAGTAACGATCACTGGGCCGTTTGGAAAGCTTGTGACAGAGGCAGCTGTCTCAACGTCACTGTCATTGCAGTACCCGTGCATATTTTCAAACCGTTCAGACAGGACACTGCGCGAGCGAGGTCAGAAACTTGGAGAAGGAACGGTTCAAGCGCTAACTCGTTCCAAAGCACGTGAAATTGCGTCCAGAGCATCGGAAAAAACAATTCCAATGGACACAGACCCAGGCTCAGGTCACCGCTCAGGAGCGCAGGGAGAGTCGGCAACTGATCAGCAAAATTAAGTTTCACCAACATAGACGGAAAGCCAGCTGATCGGCAACGTGAGGCTTTATCAGCAGAATTAGGTGGGGACCTAGAGGGAAAGCCAGGCGACACACCCACGAGCGAAACGGGGTCAGTATTGTCGCCGGCGTCAAAAAACTTTGACCTGCTAGTACAGGTAAACAGACAATCGCTGGCCGCTGAGCAAGACAGTGATGATAGCTTAGCTAAACTGCAGTTTAGCGCTAAAGAGGGGGTTGCTAGGGGCAACGTGACGTTACACAAAAAAGGAGGTTTGTTATATCGGCACTACCGAGATAAGAGAGAAAGGGTTCTGGATCAGTTGGTCGTTCCTAGAAAATATCGCGAGGATCTCTTGAACCTCTGCCACGGAAATGGCTGGTCTGGTCACCTAGGAATAAACAAAACAAGAGAGATTGCTAATGGAATACTATTGGCCAGGGTACTTCAAAGAGGTAGAGGAATTCGTAAGATCATGTGACACGTGCCACCGCACGGGTAAGCCTTGACACGTGCCACCGCACGGGTAAGCCTGGGGAAACGTGGAAAGCTCCGCTAAAATTGGTGCCTGTAATATCGGAGCCATTCCGACGCATTGTGATCGACACGGTGGGTCCCCTGCCGGCAACTAAGTCTGGTTATAGGTATTTGTTCACCATGTTGTGCCCTGCAACAAAGTTTCCAGAAGCAATTCCTCTGAAGGAGCTCTCTTCGACAAAAATAGTAGACGCGCTTCTGTCAGTCTTCACGAGAGTCGGCTTTCCGGCAGAAATACAGGCTGATCAAGGGTCAGTTTTCACGGGCCCATTGACTGCAACGTTCCTGCAGAAGTTCGGGATAAAACTGATACATAGTTCCGTATACCATCCCCAATCAAATAGCGTCGAGAGATGGCATTCAGCGTTGAAGCGAGTGTTGCGCGCCCTCTGTTATGAGCATAATCCGGCTACTTTGTTCGCCTTACGTACGGTCCCGCATGAGGCCATGGGGTTCTCGCTAGCAGAGTTAGTGTATGGCAGAACGCTGTGTTCCCCACTTAGGATGCTGAGAGAAATGTGGGAAGAAAAGGGGGAGAGTCAAACTGTGGTCGAATACGTGCTGAAGTTGCTAGAGCGGCTCAGTACGACGCAAGGGCTGGTAGAAAAGAACATGGAAAGGGCTCAAAAGACGGCCAAGCATTACTACGACAAGAATGCGAGACTTAGAACCTTTAATATCGGAAATGAAGTGATGATTCTAAAACCGTCACGAAAAAACAAATTGGAAGTTCATTGGGACGGGCCTGTCAGAGTGATGCACAAGCTTTCTGACACAAACTACGTGTTGAAAATGCCAGGTCGAAGGAAAGAGGTAAAAATATACCATTGTAACCTGATGAAGCCCTACATAGAGCGTCAGGGACTTCTGAACCTCACTCTAAAAAAGCTCGAAGAAATTCAATCCGAGTTCAACGAATGCACGAGAACTTCCGACACAGAAATTAGCCTAGAAGAGGTTGTAGCTTCCTCTTTAAACACTAAAGCTCTTGAGCCTGAACAAGTAAACAAACTAAAAGAACGTCTGGAGCAATACATAAATAGGTTCAGTCGTCAACCGGGTAGAACAGGATTAATAACCCACGAAATAGAATTGACATCAGCCGAACCGGTAAGATCCAAACCATACCGAATGTCTCCAAAACAGAAGGAGATTTTGAAGGCCGAAATACAGCGCATGTTAGAGCTTGGGGTAATAGAGCCCGCTGAAAGTGACTACACGTCCCCACTAATACTTGTGGAAGCCCCTAATAAAGAACCCCGTCCTTGTGTAGACTACCGGAAATTGAATACTATCACTAGGGATCAGTTGTACCCTATACCCAATATTGAGGAGCGAATCGAAAGGATCAGCGCAGCGAAGTACATTTCCACGCTAGATCTCGTAAGAGGATACTGGCAGGTTCCTCTCTCAGAAAATGCCAGCCGTTATGCCGCATTCATTTCACCTTTCGGCACCTTTAGACCCTTAGTTCTTAGCTTCGGGCTAAAAAACGCGCCTTTCAGCTTTTCAAAGTTAATGGACATTGTACTATAAGAACTGCAAGACTTTGCACTCCCATACCTAGACGATGTCGCAATATTTTCCGACAGCTGGGAGGACCACCTCAAGCACCTAAAAAAGGTATTTTCGCGCTTGAGAGAGGCAGGTTTGACAATGAAAGCTGAGAAATGCAATTTTGGCTGCTCTCAAGTCACTTACCTAGGTCATGTTGTGGGGCAGGGAAGGAGGCAGCCGGCCGAACTAAAGACAGACGCGATTGCCGGGTTTTCACGTCCACATACTAAAACCGATATTCGGTCGTTCCTGGGACTTGTGGGGTACTACCAGCGTTACATCCCCAATTTTTCGTAACGAGCAAGTCCTCTTACAGACGCTTTAAGAAAAGGGGAGCCCAACCGCGTGAAATGGGATGAGGACAAAGAAGCCGCATTTCAGGGTTTGAAAGCCTCACTCGTTTCCTGACCTGTGTTACGTGCACCGGACTATGGTAAGGAATGTATAGTTCAGTGCGACGCTAGCGACAGGGGCATGGGCGTAGTGCTTAGCCAGGTTAACGACAATCAAGAAGAGCACGCTATTCTCTATGCCAGCCGCAAACTAACGGTCCGAGAAGAAACCTACAGCGCTTTCGAAAAGGAATGTGCCTGTTGGGTTTGGGCAGCCCAAAAGTTATGTTACTTGTACGGAGCAAGGTTCATCTTTGAAACAGACCACTGTCCCCTGACATGGCTCAATCAAACGTCACACAAAAATGGTCGCTTGCTCCGATGGAGCCTCACCCTCCAGCAGTATAACTTCGAGGTTCGTTATAAGAAAGGTAAATTGCACAACAATACAGATGGCTTTAGTATACTCGTCTGAAAAGAGCCGTTTTAGGGAATGAAAGGCCACTTCATTTTTTTACGGATTTTGGCATTGTATGACCAAAGGGGTTCGATTTAGTTTATTTTAATTTTTACGTCTCACTCCAAGATTGTAGTAACTTTGGCAGCACTAAATTTCTCAAAATTTTAGCGTTCAGATTTTTCTGTTGTTTGTGTTTCTTGAGAAGCCTGGAGGGTTTTAAGCGGGTCCAATGTGCTTGACTTCGGCATGGTATCGTGTTGGGTGGTTCGCCTTGCTGTTGTCAATCATTGTGAGCTGGTTTGAGAGTTGGTTTCGAGTTCGCAGCTGGAGAGAGAAAGCCAGGCCATCGTCCTCGTCACCAACCATTCTCTTCGTGCCCGGCGGTTGGGAGCGCTGGCCAGCCGAGATTTTCCGGGCGGCGGAGGAGCTGTTAAGTTTGGCCTGGAAATTCATCTGGGCAGACGCCATGGTGCCTAAGCCGGTCCACTGGAGAGGCTCTCAATCCCTTCGGCACCCAGTCTGCCAGACGCTGTCGAAGATTTGAGTAATTACCCAGACCATGTGACAAGCGAAGGCGTGTTCCTGACTTTCAACTACGGACCCTTTCGTCGTCTCTTCGAGCAGAAGCGGTGACTGATGCCCTCGGCGACTCATCGGGCGACGGGGAAGCTGGCGTGACCGGCGCCAGAGCTGACGGGGGAGCGGCGCTCTTTTAATCCTCAATCAAGTAGCCGATCGGCCGACTGCCTATGCCCGCCAGGCATTGTCCCTGCTAGCCGGAGGATGAGACGTCGTGTCGCCACGATGAAAGAGGACAACAAAGACAGCATCTTCCTGGAAGAGACCGCGGCGGCCACCGCAAATCACCCCGCTAATTAGGCGAGCTGTGCGGCAGACCCTTTGATGTACGTTGTCAGGATCGTGGGAACTCTCGACTAGCGGCACACACACGACGGGGAAGAGCCCTGCTGGCGCCACCTTGCAGTGCAGTGTTCCCGACTCAATATTGGACGTTCACGTGGACCGTGCATGCTCGTCCCCCTCACCTGTTGTGTGTGTGTGATTGGTGTTCCACTCGGAGAGGAGGAGCCCAACAGGGCATACAATAACGCTGCAGAGTGCTGGACGTCGCTCTGAACCATGTAACGGTTCAACCACCATGCTCGTGGTTTGTAAAACCACTATCCTTTCTTTGCTGTAAATATGTGTAAATAGCGCCATAAACCTGTTTGTTTTCCGTATCCCCATTTTGTCAGCGTTCGTTTCCTCCACCCGGGTACACCACGCTACCACAAGAGACCGGGTAGTCCCCCATCCTTTACAATACGCGTTCGAAAAGTCAACAGCTCAACCCAGCGCGTCGGTATATAATGCAATATCTCGTCCTCCACGCACCAGCCAATCCAAGGTGGAAGCCGACAATCGACGTAAGCTGGCCGACATCCCATCTTTATTCCGAGTCGTACGCTGTCGTGGCCGGCGTCTTCTTAGCCAGGGTGATACGGAACCACCGCCCGGAGGGGCGGCCTCGTGTCGTCGCCTCCGCGTACTGCCTGCGCACGCAGCTTATTCGTGACGTTGCGCAAGTGTCCATGCCAATTCTTCCTGAAGCTACGTTTCCGCTCCTGTCCGACCTGTGTGTATTTCCTGTAGCTTGCGTTTACCGTTTCCCCTTGCGTCGAACATTTTTATGTAAACGAGACCCCCAGTTCGCGTGCATCTTCAATGTTGGCGTTTTTCTCGTTATGATTTCTGCCTTCTGCTGTTGTTATAAACAATAGTCGTACTACAACAGTGTATAATATTTGCCTCGTGCTCTCGAGTATCGTATTTTCTCGCGTATAAGCCGGGCCAAAATACAAAAAGACGTGCTTTAAAAAATTCTGCTTGTGGGTTATATGCAGTTATCAGCGTAGTTCTTAACGTAGTTTTCTTTTTTTTTTTAAGAGATGAAGTTGAAAGGCTTGGTTATATTCAGTGGTGTGATATATTCGGGAAAATATGATAGGCCTTAGGCCTCCGTTCTGTTTTAAATATCAAGTCTGCTCACGGTTTGTTGAAACAGCGTTCCAGAAACATTTTTCTGTTTTTCTCGGGCCCATGAAACTCTTAGTTTGAAAGAAAATCCTGCTTTAGTGGTCTGCCTATCATTAACATATTTCGAACCTCCCGCCTTTGTGAACTGCCATGAGGTCCCGCCCCACACACCCGCGTTACTGCCCGACAGCCCGCGCAAGCAGGCTTAGCGGTCTCTAATGCACTGAAATGTACCCCTCTCTCTCGTGGATAGTTCGACTATAATCGACCTCAGAAAGGCACCCTTTTTTACTCGATACTTTCTTCGAGTTATGAGACGACGGTAGCACTCGTCCATCTTTCGTTCGTTTCTTGTTTCAAGTTTTTTTCTCTGATTCGGGGTGTGCAAAGCAAAACAGCACTTCCTCGTTAATTGCGTTGTACACTTTTTGAAAGCGCGCTATTCCTTTTCGCAGTGGTTACGCAAAGTTCGCCTTAAGGTTGATGCGTCTGCCAGTGTTCTTTTTTTTTCTTTCTTTCCTCGGTACACAGCGAAAGAAATCGTATGAAGTTCCTGAGCAGGCTTTCTCTCTCCCTTCTTATGGAGATGCGCGCGTGTCCTTTCGTGCCATATTTCATTTGCAGCTGGTTGTGCCAAGTACGGCGCTTTCACAACGACGCATCGACATGTCGCGATGAGTTGAAAAAAGCTTGGTAACCGACTGGATGGTTCCTAGGTCAATGATGTTATGCCAGTTGATAGGACATCGACAGACGACCACTTACATGCAGTTGGCAAATTGCTCGCACCGTGGGCTCCAAATCAAAGACGTGCAAAGAGCGCTCTGCGTCATTAGTTTTATTGGACACACGTTTAATTAACTATTTATAGTGTTCATGCTGCTTTCTCTCGTAGTGTTGAGTCATTAATGAACAAACGCCTCGTATATGAAAATACCTAAACATAAAATGGGGGTGGCCCGCACCACGAAGAGGCACAACGGGCCCAAGTCAATCTGACATAAATGAAGTTGCGAGTCGGCATTCGTTCGTCAAGTATGCAATAATGAATGGGTCGGACAGTCGCCCCGCCCCTGCACTCCCTTGACTCGCTTTTTCCGGAAATCAGATCCTTCGATGCTCCCTGGCAGCCAAAATTAGAAAGTGTTGCTAGCGTGCGAGTAAGTGCGGTAGTTGAATTCGTTTCGGCAAGCACTGGCGACGATATACGGCGTCTCAGAGTGTGCTTGAATGGGGGGAAGACTGCACGTAGTATGGCCGTTTCCGGAAGCGTCTCACGGAATCCAGGTGTGTATTTCGGTCGACTCCGTCTCGGAAATCGAGGAATCGAGAAATAACAGCGGAGAAAAGGAGGGACGGGGAGGCGAGGGTGTTGTTTATCGCGGCCGCCTCGCGTCTTGCGCCGACATAGTGTGGGCCCTAAACATTTTCGCCGAGATTTGAGGAATGGTGGCGGCTGTAGTGGTGGCAACGCTGCGCTGGTCAGGCGAGAGAAGCGTCTACAGGAAGGGGAGAGAGGAGCGAGTTTCTCCTCCTCCCCCTGAATCGGTGGAAATTTCCCCTACCTTAGCGTTTTTTATTATTTATGTTATTACTATCGTTGCTTTTTTTTTTCCGCCGCTGTTTTCTTGCATATCGCGCACCTGTTTTTCGCTGCTTAAAGGGCTCACGCGAAGCACCTGCCGGAGGTTGCTTTTTTTTTTTTTCTCTCCTTTGTTCGTGCAGTATTTTCGGGCGACCAAGCGGCTTTCAGGGATTCATTGCGATTCGAAGAGTGCGCTCGCTCAGCTAGCCAGTTGGCTGGCCGCGCGGCGGCGGATAGGAAACGCAAATCGGACCGCCGAGATAGCGGCGCCGCCTCATAAGTATGCGCGGCCGAGTTTATCGCGGAAAGCTTCGCTTTATTGGATCAGTGGGTATATATAAGTAAAGGGCGCTATATATTCGCCCGGCTTCTTTGTATTCATCGGCCGTGATATTGACGTCAAACGGCGAAACGCCGGGAAGCATGATGAAAGGTTCGGGGACTTTAGTGTACCTCTCAGTACAGTGCCAGAAAAGGAGTAATCTCTGTGTGTGTGTGACTCGAATTTTATGCATGGAAGGACGAACTGCCGTCCCTTCTACTTCTTCAGCCAGCGTGCGCTGTGAAGTGTGATCTCCTTGCATTCGCGGCAAAGCAAAAAAAAAAAAAAAAGATCGATTGCCAGAGCGAGTTGGCGACGCGTTTTCCTAGTCTGGTGGTGGTGTTGGCCTTGACTTCCTGCGGGGCAGTGTCGCATGTCGCCGTAGCTCGTTACAATATTGTCGCCAATGCGCGCGTGTCGATCTGTGCCGATTATGCACTTCCAGGATGCGTGTACAATCGAGTCTCTCTCTCTCTTTATCGCCGAGCTTGTCGTGTCGCATTTCAGCCGTTCCCATATATTTGTTGGTGGCGTAGTAGCGATATGTAAAAAGGTTTGCTGTTTATTTTATATACTCGGAGAATCGACCGAACAGTGGTGTCCACCACCGGCAGAAATGATCCACGCCGCTGAGCTCCGAGCACATTTCCTTATTATATGCACCTGTCGCCCCGTTCCCGTGTCGTGCCCTGGCATGTAAAGACCCGCAATTACACCGCGGAAGGCAAAACAACAACAGCAACACGGATCTCGCAGCGAGCTAGTTTAGACACGCGTGTTAATCGCTCTTGATTGTCTTGTCTAGCCACCTGCATGGCTTGTCGCACTCTCTGCGCTATTTATGCAGGATCGCGATACGCGTGTTTAGTAATTATTTCTCGCATACATAGCCTAGTGGCATCGCATAATTGCCACAGAGCAACCTACCTGCGTTACGATCAGGCCGTGTGTTCTTTTCAGAAGGTGCCCCGTTGCGCCACTTCTCTTCCCCTTATCTGACTCACTTAGCGTATTATGCGCCGCGTCCTTTCCTCCTCACCTTCTAGCGCCGAGCTACGGCGTCGCGTTAGCTCTCGGCGCGAGCCGGATGTGGCTGCGATCAAAGTGCTGCGTAGTGACGCTAAACTCTACTTACAGAGCAGCGGCCTAAATATGATACCGAATCGGGACTTCCTCGCTGTGCGTGCGAAGATCTCATCGCGACGGCGCTGAACTGCTGCTTTCACTCCGCTCAATGCGCCCCGTCCAGCGAGGAGTTGGTCCATCTTAAGGCGACTCTGTCGGAAGGTGTCCCGAAACGCCAGATCTTCGCATACGTATCTGGGGAGCTAAACGCCTCAAGGCGAAGTTAAGAATACCCAGTAACTACCGAGCCTGCTGTGAAGCGAGGGAGAACGGTCCACATACGAAAGAAATCTTTCCAGGGGCTTCGTTCTTTGTTACCCGCTAGAACCAAATGAATCGGACACTGAAGCCAAGGAAACTATGGAGGGCATTATTTGTGGTTTCTTGAAGCACAGTGTTGTGTAGACTTATGAATTGAAGTGCGCGGAAAAGCGCCCTTTCCGTTCGTGTGGTCCAAAGCGTGTGAATTGAGGGTACTGTGTTCTGCCAAACTTCGTCGAGTATTTCCGTGCCTGTAATTTCTGGGAGTGTTAACCAGCTCTTCTCATTGGGGACATCACAACCGCTAAAAAAAAAGGGGGGGGGGGGAGGGGGCGTCAATCAACACGGTATTCTACTTTTAGCGTTATTTTCTTTCTCCTTTTTTACCGTTTTATTTTTTCGGCTTCTTGAACCAATGTCACTTGTCCATCCTATTGCGTACTTAGATTGGCAATCCATGGAAGGATGAAAGTGGCGAAAAAAAAAAAACTAACCTGTACAGCTGGTTTGGGACAGTGATCTCAGCTACGGCGTTTTCGAAGGCGCGCTGTATTTTCGGTTCTATGGGTGTGGAAACTGGTGCGACCTTTTGGGGAGGAACGAGCTGCGTGGGTCCCTGTTAGCAAGAAATAATAAAGTCTGCGGGCAAGAGAACGCGGAAAGTGCGCGCTTTCGGGCCGCTATAGTGTGCGTGGTTGTCTGGCTCGTTTGGACGACGGTTGATCGAACCCTTCCTTTTCAGCCGCCTTTTTTTCTTTCTTTTACTACTTCTAACCGCACCTGCAGCGGCAGCTCTGTGCCAGCCGAAGAATGGACACTGCGCAAGTCTCGAGGAAGGGGAGTGGTCGTCGTGGCTCCTCTTCCTCCAACACACTCGCGTGTTTTTCGGTGTACTTCCTCGTGCTTCGTTCGGCTACCTGCCTTCCGATGCCCCGCTTGCCTGGAATAGCAGGCTAATGGCATAGGAAGTAGATCGGCCCCGTTTTTATACACCACCAGCGCTCGCTTTCGCTCTTGTTTTCATCCTCTTCGTTGGTATCGGGGGGGGAGGGGGGGGGCAGTGGTGTCCGAACAGCACGTGTGAGATCGCGGCCTTTTTGTCTGTTTGTTCGCGGTGTAAACTTTGTTTTGTCCGAATCGCGATACTCTCACATTGCATGTTTTGCCGCCGCACTTTTTGGTTCGCGCGCGCGTTTCCTTCTTTCCCCCTTCTCTCTCTCTCTCTCTGTGTGTGTGTGTGCGCTAGTTCCTTCGTTCGTTGCTGACGCTACCGGCGTGTGTTGGCTGGTCACCAGGTCATGCAAAAGTAACGTTGGTCGTCAGGGAACCCTAGCATGACGGGAAAATAAAATAATAAAAATAAACAAAGAAATGTGGATTCGTGCGCGGGAGCAGTTTAGCCGGCCGGAGGTCCTCTGAAAATGTCCGGCCAGCTCGTCCGCTTTTTCTCGGGGCATTAGTGCAAGCCGACGCTGGCTTTTTGAGGCTCGCCTCAAAGGCTGCCCTCTTTCTTTTATGCATAAACTTTCATTGTTCTCCTTTTCGAAATTTCGATTTGCGTTTCTCGCGCAGGAATGGTCGCTTTGTAGCGGATTCGTTTCGCCAGGACTAAGAACACTCAATGGCTTCTGGCTCCGCCGACCGAGTGGTCGTTTCACGTCGTCATCGACTCGGAAGCACGGCGAGCGGGATTTATTATACGCAGGGGAACTACTCGTGCAAATCTGCTGGCTCCGTCTAGGTACCCGGGAATTTTTCGTTCGTGTTTTTTTTTTCTTTTGTGTGTCTTAGTAAAACGGGCGCACTGACCGCTAGTAGCCGCAGCTGATTGAGTCGCGTTCGTTACAATATTATTATTGGGAACCCCTATGGAATGCGAAGCAGCAGTGGTGCGCAAGACGTTGTTGACCCTGATAAAACGGGCGTCGGCGTGGGTGCTGGAAGAACGGTTTGAAGCGAATTTCGGTGTAGCGTTTGCTCGATTAAACGTTTGCTTTAAACTCCGACACGGGAGCGGGGCTGGGCTTCGTGTAAATTTCATCGCAGATAAATGAGCCGAAAAAGTGTTTCCACTTGGCGTGCGATCGAGCGTTGCGGATGGTGAAGCGAGAGGGAAGTGTGTTGCGAGCTGGCGGAGGAGCCAGCAGCTGCGACTTGACCTGCGACATGGTTTACAGGGTTTCTGCTGGATCCAGCCATAAGCAGGAGTGGGTAGCATGTACATTAGCACACTGAACATTTTCACGATATAGTACTCTACTACCCTTTCGACGCACTGATTCGGAATGTGGTAGTGGAACAGCGGCGTATTATTACTTCGTCTAGAGAAATGGGAGGAGGGTGGTGCAGCTACGGATTTTTCTTGCGCTCTAGTAGTTTACCAAGAGTGTCTCCAAGAGGCTCAGCGTATTGTATTGGTAACCGTATAGGTGTAGTACGGAATAATTTGATCTCGTTCCGGACTTTTCCCTCTCCCTCTTTTTATCTCCCTCTTTGGGTCAAGACCAGACTGTGTGTCGGGGGGGGGGGGGAGAGAGAGAGAAAGGAGAGATAAGGTGCTGTCCCTGCTCGAGTTCGCTGCATCGTGGAAAATCATGCTGAGAGCCCTCTATGTAGACATCCTCGTCGGTAGACGATGGTTTACCCTGTGGCTTTTCTGGTGCAGACGTTAAGTTGGTCATAGTTGGTTTTTAGTCAGTACCGCACTTATAACGCCACATATGTCACCTATATAATGAGGATGAGGAATGGAACGAACACGCTCTATGCCAACTGTATACGCGAAAGTCTATGTGGATAGACCCCCATTGGAATTTTAAGGAGCTCCATGGCGCCTTCCCCTTTCAAAGAGATTTGAGTGGGGGAGGCATATTTCTGTCGTGTGCACCGAAAACGTATTTCTTGCTCCGCAGGTGGAAGATATATGTATACGATGTCCGCCTGTTGTCCTGCTAATTTCTATTCGGGGTGGGATTATAGCGTTGGAACTCTTCGTTACCGGCGCGCGGTATTGCCTGCTTCTAGACGTTGTTTACACTGAGGAGTGCATTTGCGGTGCCGTGTAGGAGGAGGTCGTCGATCGGCTGAGAATATCGGTCCATCGTCGTCGGCGCCCTCATCCGACAAGGGTTATAATCTCCCGAAAGTACTGGCGGTATTCGTTTGTTTTCATTGGGATTTGCGGTGGCTAGAAAAGGGTTAGTCAGATGCTAAAGCTACGCTGGTTGTGATAAGGATGCGATACCGAATCTTTTTCCCCAGGACTGTGGTAAACTAAGACTGTGTTGTATGTCGCGTAGAATGCGACAGTATCGTATCGCCTCTTTTGTGGGTATTGAGGTTCGTGTTTTCGGATCTAGGAAATCTGGCCTTTTGCTCTCTTTCTTTTCTTCGCCCGTCGAACAGACTGTTTTAATATCGCTGCACCGTTTAATTTCATTTTTTTTTTCTTTTGAAGATAACGTAAAATAAAGTTCATTCATTCATTGAAAATAACGTATTTAGGTCTCGAGGCATAGCGCGTAACTGTTAACGAGATTGCTTCTCAACGCAGGCGTTCCGCCGTAGTTTTCTTGCTATTTGATTTGCCAATGGGGGTGCTCGTGCTGCGTGGACTGATGATAGCATGATTTAGTAGTGTAGTGTAGAGTCTGCTGGCTGTCAAATATCTAAATGATTTAGTAACCCTTGAACACAGATACAGATGGAGAAATAAACAATTTAGCATTGCATATGAGCGCACCTTCGTAGTCTCTTTCTTCGGAATCGCGGGTTTATCGTGGAAGTTTCGGCCGAGACATACGTGTACGCATGAGAGAGAGAGAGCGAACAAGCAGCGTCCTTTGCTTATGCTTTAGGTCCCACGTGGTCGCCTCTCTCTTCCTCAGAACGGATGCCCCTCGTGCGTCAGTTCGGCCTTCTGCGACGGAGACCCGGCCTCCGTTTCCTGCAAACGCGAGAATTTTCGCGCCGAGGCCGCCTCGCCTACTGAAAACACTCGGGCCTGGACAGCCTGGGTGCGCCCGCCGAGTCTTTTCCTGGGACTCGAGCTCTTTGCGGCCCTCTGCCGGCGTTGCAGGATTTCCCGACGACATTGGGTGCGACTTTGATACGTAACGCGGCTACTATATCGAAAAGAAAAAAAAAACAAATAGGAGCCAAAGCCCTTCGGGGTGCTTCGGAAATCACGTCACGCCTTCTGGTAGTCTGTATCCACGTTTCTTCGCTGTGGGTGAAGAAGTTGCGCACTGCACGCAACTCGCTTGGTTCTGCTCTATCCACTTTCGCAGTTGCGTTGAGTGGGACACGAACCAGCTGTGTGTAATAGGTAGGAAAATAGTCGCAGCATTATTTTTGGGAAAGGGGCGACGTTCAGAGCAGGTGAAAGTTTGTACGACATTTCGCTCCTTCAAACTGGTGGCGTTGCCATGGCGATGGCACGAAGGTGGCTTCGGTGATTGCAAGAACTCGAGTGAAGGCTATACTCGATCCACTGAGGTAGACACGTGGAGCTACTGTTCGAAAAAAAAACAGTAATAAAAAAGACTGCACCATCATCAGGGCAAATCCGAGTCCTGGAGCTAGCTAGCTTTCGGTTATGTGGGTGTCCCGAAGAAACCTAATGAAGGAGGTGACGGGATGAACGGCGACCTGTTTAATTACACTTCCAACTGGGCACCGTTGCGTAGACACTGTGTGAAATGGTGCTTAGGAGTTGGGCCAATGCGGAGAGAAAGAAGGAGAGCTTTAAGCGAACGCAATCAGCGAGATCAGTCGGCGTCTGAGATATACCATCGTCGTTTGCTGCTTGCCTCATCCAGCTGCGAGCGCAGCCTGCCAAAACTTGCCAGTTGGGTCAAAATACAGAAAAAAAGCGGTGCCCGGAATTAATTTTGAATTGTTTACTCTCTACTACTGCTGCTGCCAGCCAGTTGCGTCGCACGATCTGCTGCGCTCCCAATCGGCGGTGCCAATCTGACTCGAAAATGAGTCCGAATAAACGAAGCCGTGCAGTGGAGGATCGCGAGGTAACTGCCTCATTTTCGCTTTGATTTCTCTCGCCGAGGAGGAGGCGAGGATTCGGATCACGGCCTCCCCTGTGCCTGTCGCCGCCGCGCACTCCGCCCAGCCTCCGAGGCAACCCAGCGATGGCATTAAAAACGGGGGAAAAGGGGGGTAAGGGGTGCGCCACCACCTCCGGCGGCTCTCGTTCTTGACGCAAAACTGGTTGAAGGCGCGCGTCACGAGAAAGGCCGACGCCGTCCGTGCCTCGGGGCAAAAAGAGCTGGTCCCTCGGCCGGTTCCGGAGCCCTCTTTCTCTCCTCCACTGCCACCACGTCGACCAGCACCACCACGTGTGCAGCGAGCGCGCTGCAGTGCCTCGCTATCGCTCCGTCGCCGCGCTCTCCCTCGGTGCCGCGTGGCGCTTGCGTCGTCAGACGACGCGACCGTCCTCTTCTGCTGTGCGCCGAACGACAACGCGGTTGTGCTTCCTCGGACCCTGGGCGCCTCGGCACGGATTACGCGAACGTCATCGAGGAAAGAAGTCAACGTGCATCGTTCCATGGTCGTCGGTTGAAGAAGAGGCACACGTTCTTTTTTCAACATGAGGTGCGTATTTTGTTGCCGTCACTCGTGCGCGATCTTCCCGTCGGGACTACGACAGCGAGCGAGAATCGCCGGCTGTCTGGTCGGGGTCGACGAACCGCCGCGCCGTGGGCCGATGGATCGCGTAGGGCAACCTCGCTGCATACCTGCGTGCCCGCCTGCTGTACTGGTTGCGGCGGTTCCTCGATCTCTCTTTTTTAAAGGCCCTTCCTAGTTAAAGCTCTCGCGTCGCGGTGCCTGCGGCGGGCCAACGCGGCCGGCTTGCGTTTTTCACGAGAGGTGATTCGAATCGCGCCGACGAGAGGCACGGAAGCTGCTTGCTGTTCGAGTTTGCATTGTTTGTCTGGAGGGAAGAAAAACAAACACTAGTGTGTTCGCAGCTACACTGCTGCGCGACCATTGTTTATCATTTCTGACAGAACAACGAAGTGATTTCGAACGTAAACTACAAGACCACGCGTAGAGCGTCTGAACTGCATTCGACGCAGTTGGCAGAGTTCGTGCGCGTTTGCACAACCCGCTTTTCGTTGGAACCTTCGCGTTCGTCATCGAGACTGCTTTGGCGTGATTCATTCCGCTAGTGCGGGATGGTACAGGAACTTTCGTCGAGGGTGGTTGAGGCAGCCTCGTGTAACATATTGAAGCCACGTGGACAACGATCGAGCGGCCGCCGTCGCCCCTTGCTATTTCGCGTCTGGCGAAAACATCGCCTCTATTGTGTGCGCCGCTTTTGTTTTATTTGCTGAAAAAAAAAATCGATTGTGTTCGCCTCTCGGAACACTTTCTATTGGTTTGTTTTTTAAATGAGGCAGCTGCACTTTCTGCCGATTGCCCACGTGAGCATCTTTGTCCCCCCCCTTTTTTTTTTCGAATAACGTCAGGCTGGTCATGTTGAGTGTGAATTCGCTGTTATTGTTATGTGGTGACTAGTGTAAGTACTTAACTAAGCACTTCCTCTCAGCGTGACTGGAGTTGTATGTCGATATAGCCGAGAACGTGATAGGCGTTGTTATCGTTTCCTCCGTTTGCTGGGATAAGTAATAATGTGCCTTTTATTTCTCCTATTGAACTGGGCTTATCGCACTGATAAATTCTCCAGCGTGACTTCTCGTCACTTTCGATTGTCGGAGACTGCAACGTGCATATTTCTTCTATTTTTTTTTGTGGGCGATGATTATAAGATCCACTGCTAGCCCTCCCTGATAATTCACTGGTGATTTCGCTTGCGGGTGATAGTGTCAATCACTTATCGATCGTTCATAAGTTCTGAGACACTACTCGGTCGCTGGTATCGCCATCGAAAACTTGCCATATCGTGCAGATAAACAACTCCGTGCGTAGCGAAGCAAGATTGCTCTTTATATTGCTTTGTTTGCCTTTCCAACACTGGCCTTAATAATACGGATACCTCCTCGGGCACACTTTACTTAGCTTGTCCTTATCTCGCTTCTCCTTGGCGTACCCGGCTCGAGGTGTGCGTTTAACGTTTGGATATTGTTGTTTTCTCTCTCTTCTCTTCGTATCGGAATTCTCACGGACACAATCGCTGCGTCGGCTTTTTTTTTTTATCTTCCTGCTTCGTCAGCTGACGCTGTCCTCGCATCGGCAGGTTTTTGCGTTTGCACGTACTACACAACGATCGCCTGTTGCTGGGCGAAAGATTTCTCTGTACCCTCCCCCCAGTGCTCCTTTCTCTTAACCCGCCCTCGTTTGTGTAACTTTGCACTCCGCGTTTTTAAGTTAGCGCTGGCGCCTCGGTTATGTGGTATGTCTTGCTTTGGCAACCGATTTTTTTTTCTCGTAAACAATATTTTGAGGGCCGGGACAGACTGCGTCTGAAGAGAGTCAAAGAAAGAGGCAGATCGGCCTCCGTCTCATTGCTCGTCTTTCCCAGGACTGTACGTCCGCGATCGTACATTGATTGATATGTGGGGTTTAACGTCCCAAAACCACCATTTGACTATGAGAGACGCCGAAGTGGAGGACTTCGGAAATTTCGACCACCTGGGGCTCTCTAACGTGCACCCAAATCTGAGCACACGAGCCTACAACATTTCCGCCTCCATCGGAAATGCAGCCGGGATTCGAACCCGCGACCTGCGGGTCAGTAGCCGAGTACCTTAGCCGCTAGACCACCGCGGCGGGCCAGTCGCGATCGCACATCATCTGTGCGAACGTACAGATGTGGGCTTGCGACAGCTGTGTGGAACACAATGCGGATGTGTTATCAGGGTGATTTTTTTTTTTTCCATGACAGCTTACTTTTACTGGCGTGTCCTGAGCCAAACAATGTTTGCTGTGGCGTCGACGCTGCATGCAGTGTCAGTATCCTAGGATAGCCGAAAGATCTATGATCATCGGTGAGCACTCAGTTTCTGGAAACATTTCGCTCGCTTTTTTTAATATAAGACTGTACAAGGCGTGTGATCCACGTGTTACGAAGTTTATAAGACTGGAAGCAGAAGATGACTCTCGGTGGGTTCGCGTACCTATTTTTTTTTTTCGTTTAAACAAATTGTCGCAATGTGCAGTTTCAACGTGAATCGTCGTCGTCGTTCTCGATTTCGATTGGTCGGTTGCCGCGGAAATGCAAACACGCAGCGCGGTAGCCGTATTTGCGCGGCTTATGTTCACTGTGAATCGAGTGCTTATAATACACGAGAGATCGTAAACGCAATATATTTTTCCCTCCTTTAACGACTGTTCAAACGTCAAAGCTGTGCCTTGACTTGATCTCCTCAATGTACTTTTTCGCCAGAACGCCTTCTTTTTCTCCTTTTCTTTTTTTTTTTTAGCATAGGCACCGTGCAGTTGAGTTTTCCAGTGTGAGTACAGCGCCAGAACCCAATGCCTAGCGGGAAAAAAAACGCAATAGTAGTATGGAGTCGGTCAAAATGGAACCTGATTCGTGCGTCTCCTGCGTTCCCCTTCCTTAGTCCAATGCCAGCGAACCTAGGTTGGGCTAGTGCCAGCAACGCAACTCCCTCTGGTCAGTGGACGCTGCCCGTAGAGAATGAAATAGCAATGCAACAACACATCCTCGTTGTGGTCCCAGGCGTAGATGAGGCTTGACAAAATCTGTAAGCGGGTATTTCAAGATAAATTCGTCGCGATATCTACAAACAATATCGCCGATCGGGAATCTTGAGGGATGTGGTAGTGGACGCATTCTGGCTGGCTCTATTGTGCTTAAATTTAGCCAATCTTGCATAAATGTAGGTATACCGCGTAGTCGATTTTCGACGCAAATTGGCATAGTACAGGCTGTTTATTTTTTTCATCATTTAGCACTGTTCGTTTTCTATAGGCTCTGGTCATCCGCGCTGTACGGGTTTTACGGTTCTACAGCTTTTACGGGTTTTCGGTAGCTTTAAATCGGCGACATTGATATAGGTCGTGTGGTCGTCAACCAGTGGGAAGCTTCGCTTAGCCCCGTATTCAGAAACGCTCCTCGACTTGAAGGCGCCTTCAATGCTGTGTTGAAGCGCGTCTGTACGTTTGTGCTGCATTGGCACCGCCTAAAGATAGCGGGTTCGGAACGGGCTTGTGCTGCGTTGAAGTCGGTGGCGAGTCGGCTCAAGTTAAGCAGCGTGTCTGAACACGGAGGGTTACCCCCGTATTCATAAACGCTATTTGGCTTGAACTTGACTTGAAACCGCCTTCAATGCAGCGCGCGTTTGAAACGTGTCTGAAATGCGTTTGGAACAGCAGCGCCAGCTCGCGTAGTGAATAAAAGAAGTGAAATGTTGCAGAAGTGATGCAACTTAGACGTGGCATCGAAGTTCTAAACGCAGTACCGCTTTCCTATCAAGATAGTCCGTAATCTAAATGCGTTCTAGTGCGCGTTTTCGTGTCCTTGTTTATTCTATCTTCACTTACCGCTATCTAATGATGTCGATGGAACTGCTGACGAATAAGATAGCTAGCGCCATCTGGCCAATCAGCAAGCGCTGTGCCGATCGAATGACTTCTTGTTGAATCCAAATGACGTCAGTCGGTAGGGAGATAGTTGTGTGCGATTTTTTTATGATTACTATGGATCGATCTTCTAGAACTCCGCAGGGTTCCAAATAATTAGTAGCCTTCTTCCGTTTCCGTGCCCCTACATTTCATCACGCTTAAGATTCTGGAACGTCAAGCATCGCACAAGCACTTTGCGTCGATGAAGGCAGCCTTTGCATCAATTCCGCAGTGTGGGGGCGCTTATACGGCCAGTCGTGGCGATTTGCCTGCTTATGCAATCGAGACTCTCATTGTTCCTTTCTTTTGCAAGCGACGAGGTCGCGACATACAGAGGTCGCGATAACTGCGAGGCCGCCTTGTTTCCGCCAAGTGTGTGCCTGTGTGCGCGCAGCAAAGCAAGTTGCTGTTGCCTGTAAGTGTGTAAACGATGTCGGTGGTATACACAAATGGCGAACCAGTGCCGACTTTCCGACATCCACTATTTCGTCAACTAATAGGCGGAATGATTATCCGAAGCACAGGAATGTAGCCCTGGTTAGAATGGGCTGTTTATTTAGTTTCGTCTCTCTCTCTGTGTGAGAGAGAGAAAGTTCTTGTTTATATTTCATTCCCATCTTCGTGCTACGCTAGCCATTAAGGAAATGGTATGGTGAAGATCCTGAAGTTGACTTGGTTTAGATGTTGGTTTTGTCGTTTTATCTCCTGAACTTTCCGCATTCAGCTGCCGCTCTCCGTGGGACGTTCAGCCATTGTGTTTACCATTGCAGGTCTTTGAGATGCAGTTACTCTGTTTATGTAATCGAGAGGTTTGTTTGAGCTGATTGGCAGCTTAATCGCTTTCTTCTCAAAGCATAAGTGGCAAAGTTGACCATGAATGCTTTTCTAAATGAATATATCGGGACAGTAGCGCTCGTCATGGGCACTTTTTAAAAATGTTTTATGTAAGATGACTCGCGATTTGCCATATAGCCGTACAATATCCCGTCAGGACAGTTAGCCTAAATGGGTCTGGGGATTATCCTCCGTTGAAGTGTCACTGGTCATCCCTGTGATGTTTAAGAGACCGTAGTTCATTGGGTGTAAATGGTCGCTGGCAACGGCCCTATGGACATTCTCGGGACCTGTCGCTGCGCCTGACGTGCCTCTATTTATTCACGCCATTAATCATCGCATGGGAAGTGCTATTTACAGATGAGGGCCGAGAGTCTTACTTCTTGACTGATCCTTTTAAACCGATTTTACGCGCCGGGCTAAGTGACCTAAAAAGGTGGTGAGTGAAAATACATATAATTATTATGTCCTGTGGTTCCTACGGGTCACTGTCGAGGACTATAGCGTTGGTGCATTGACCACACCGGGTCAATAAAATAGCTCGATGAATAGTTGCCGAGAGAAGTAAGTTGCCATGCCGAGTCCCGTCACAGCGCCCCTGACAGTGGTCGGCGTGCAAGCCAGCGCTTCTGATGTAGACGACGCCGCGTGTTTCTACCCCCCCCCCCCCCCCCCCAAGCACACACATTTGGGGCCATGCGTGACTACGCGAAGGGCTAGCACACCTGTCGGCGGCGCGGAGGTCGCGAGCGCAACGACTCGGATGTGGGCCTTCCTTCCGGAACCGCCGGGGAGGACGTCGAGAGAGTGGGAATGTTGCGCGGTCAGCCACGTGGGTGAAGTGTGTCGTCGCCTCTTGACGACGAGTGTCGTTATCACGACAAAAAAGAATTAATAAAAAAATAAAGCGGTCGTGGCTGGTCTCTTGACTACATAATGCGTGATCGAGTGCCCCGCGAATAATCTCGCGTCGTGAGCGCCGCGCCGTTCCAGCTTCCGTAGTTTTTGGGACTGCGTTCTCATTCGTTCATTAGCGGACAAGATGTCTTGATAGCTATGCGCGAAAAGTCCGCTTGCAGGACATCGCTGCCGGCCGTTCGGATTTGCGTTGTGTACTACTCTCGGTGTCTGTACCACGTGGTCTCTACGAGCGTCAATAGGGCGCCTTTCGTTTCGCAGACCGCCGCGGTGTAGTACAGTGATCACTGTGACAAAATGCTGGAGGCTCGTGTGCGCTGCTATATATATATATATATATATATATATATATATATATATATATATATATATAGGGCACGTTAAAGAACTACAGGTGGTCGAAATTAAAGGTAAAGAACCACAGGGGGTCGAAGTTTCGGGAGTTCACGTGCGTCATAGTCATCATTGTTTTTCCAAGAAAAATATCCCAAAGACTGAGTAAAAAAAAACCCCTCCTTCAGTAACGAATCATGGAGAAAACACGAGAAAGGTTGCACATTCGAGCACTCAGCTCGAAGAATGCAGTACCGAATAGGCCACCTATTTGTCCAGTTGCAATGCGAGCTCGCGCTCCGCGCCGTGACAGGCCTCTTGTAGCCATCGATCTCGCCCTTATAGATTGCTCGCTCGGTTCTTGCGAAGCGTGTTGTCGCGGCACAAATCGGGAAGGGGTCACGTGTTCTGCTTTTAATTTTAAGACATACAAAAAGAAAGCCCTCCCGCACGTGGCTGCTCATTTGGCAGCAGGAGCCCCCGAGGTGTGTATTGGGGGCCAGCGTAAACTGGGCCACCATCGCCTTGATGGGGCGTCAAGGTTCGACCCCACCCTCCTCTTCGCACGCGCGCCCACATTGTTTCGTCCGGCGCGCCCCTCGCGTGCCCCTGCTAACTATACTGCGAGTATGTCTCTCTCCACACACAGACGCGCGCACAGCCCTCCTCCTTCCTTGCTGCTGTGCCTCGGCTTCCTTGACACTGTTTGGTCGTCGCCTCGAGACACTCGCTTGTCTTTGGCACGTACGCACGACTCTTTTTCTTACGCGCACGCGGTTCTCTCAGAGCGCACTTCGGGGTGTCGTACCGCCCTTCTTCGACGTGTGACGTATACATGGCCCGTGTATGCTCGCTAATGTGTACCGAGCCCCGTGCCGCATGCATCTTGTAGGTAATTGAGCTGCTGTTGCGGGGCCATCGCGCTCTGTGCGCCCGTCCCTGCCTCGCTTGCTTTCATAAGTGGCGTGTGATTTCTCATTCCTCGCCATGCTACGCGTGGACGCGTCGAGTGACCAGTGCCTCCGCAAATGATAACGCTCCCGACCGCGCCCCTCGTGCGCCCTGCCGCGAGGAGCATATCGTCGCTATCTCGGCCCTTCGGTCCTCGCCGATTGAGTTTCCATCGTCGGCCCGAGACGCAGTGGACGGCGGCTGCAGATGCGCGTGCCTGATAACTCGACGCCAAATATGTCTTGTGGCGTACGCTAGACTCGCAGGAATTCTAGAGAGCTGCTGTATTGCTGACGCAGTCTCGATATGGGTTGGTTGCGTCGTCTGTTTATGGTGGTACAGTTCTTGTCCTAAATTCAGACAGTGTTGTCCACTCGCGTGGAATGAGGGATAGGGAAGGACAACGGAACGTGACAGGTGAACACTCCGTTTTGGTACTTTGGTAAGGACAGAAACAGGTGAAGGGAAATATGTGCGCTGCTTAGATTTTCTCTTTCATTCATTCCCGAAGCTTTTTAACGCACTACAGGTGGGTACAACTTCAGAATTGCGCGACATTTTCTCTCCTCAAAGGCGGGCGCACACAATCTTGCACTAATGGGCGAGGAATCTAAGAAGACGCCACGAGTTGGACGCCCAGTAATACCCCTGTCACACGGCCACCACCGAGCTCTGCTGCATCTTTCAAGATTTCGCGTCTGATCTGTCTGAAAACATTTTCACTCGTACGTGTGATTATATAAAACATAAGTTATTTACACCGAAACAAGAAAAAAATCTTTTGACCTTTATTACAGACGTGTAGCCTACACTTGCAAGCAAGTTGGCAGTAATGTTGACAAGAATGCTGGTGGCAACAGTGTACGTTTCTTTTGGTACATGTTTTTCTACGTACCCGGATTGTCAAACACAGTGCAAGTTGTCGCCGAGCTCGTTGAAGTAGCACTACCACGTAGGTCGTGATGTTCGTTACATTTAGCGGATGACCACAGGTCTCGTGTTCAGTACACGAAGCCCTTGCTGCGGATGGGTCACACAACAGTTCGCATGTATTGCCGGCATGACTACTGGCGTCTGCGAAAAAGGGAGAAAACCCGCGTCAACCGCTGCTATGAATTTTGGCAAGGAGCACAATAATAGTCGCGAACAAGTTTCAGAGATGTGAACAATGTGGCGCGCACGAGTAAGATTGCTGGCACGGATGAGCGGATTATGCAGTGAAGAAACCTTTAATAGTGATCAAGTTAATTACTGTGTGGACTGCGGCTGTTTTATTGCAGTTTTTTTTTTTTCCGTAACTACAGATTACCGGGGACGAGAGTACAGCCATCCGCCGCTAAAGAAGATCGCCGAACTTCTTTTGCAAAAAGCTTTAACTTCCTTGACGTTAGGGAGACCGTGTTACATGGCAGACCGCATCTGCGTTGTCGTAAAGACGAGGGAGTTAAACGGAGTTTCTGGGTGTCCGTGTCACAGGGTTGTATAACTCTGCCTGAGGAGAACACTACTAATTGCAAGAGCGGGACTATTTCTCAGGTGACCGACGGGCTGCCGCGCTTCGGTCAGTCAGCCAGACGGACGTGCTTTATCGGTCTTCTCCGAACTTAAGTTGTATCCGACTAATAGCGTTCGCGGGAGCCTATCTTCGTAAAAGTCCTTCGTTAGTCTTGTATACGTGGTTGAGCGAGTGCATTACGACCAAAACCGTGCTGTTGCAAGGTTAGGTGACAATGGTTCTCTGTTAAGCCGCCTAGGCCGACGTACCCTTTAGATAGGAACTTGTGCTCTAAACCTTCATAACATTGCGCATCAAGCGTGTAAGGCTGTGCGACCGAGATTGTGTACCGCACCAGTCATTGCAGAAAGGAGACACCGCTAGCTACACAGTAGAGCGCGCGTACACGCACACACACGCACAATCAACGAAAGTCACCGTCTGCGAAACGTCATTAAGAAACCCGCAAGTGATAGCGTTTATATTGCGACAACACCGTTTTCTCGCGGCGTCCTGATTCCCCTGTTTTTTGTTTCTTTCTCGTTTTCTTTCTTCAAGTGTTATAGCGACTTCGCCTGTACTCTGTCGCTTAGCGAGCGGTTGCGATCACTCGCAACCGCGCAAGTGTACGGCGGGCCCAATGATCCTTCTTTGTTTTCTTCTCTGGCGGTGCGCTTTTGCGGGTTACGCGCACACCGGCGGCGTGTTACGCTTAGTAGGCGCACTCGGAGGGGAAGGAAGAGGAGCGAGACGGCGAAAACGCGGCCGCCGCTGTCGCAGCGCGATTCGGCGGCGGTCGCCGCTTCTCCGCTCTGATAAGCACCGCGCTACTCGAGTCTCTCGTAATGTAGCCCGCTTCGCGCGCCGGTCTCACCGTCGCCGGCGGTGAACCCGTTTCCGACGGCGCGTGTGTGCACTACTTGACGCGGTCCCTCTTTTTTATTCGCCTAGCTGTTTTTTTTTTTTTTTCACTCAAAAGTGGCTGCTAGCGTCGTGCTCAAAGCGAAACCGTTTTGCTAGCTCGGCGCAGTGATATCGGAACTTGCTGCTGAGCTTTGCCCCCCCCCCCCCCCCCCTTTGCCGCCTAACTTCGGTGATTTACCTTGTCGCCCATGATCTTTGCTTCTTAGCGCATTTCGGGCATTTATTCTAGCGCGTCTCTGGGCGCCGATTTGAAGTGCGGGTGCAAGGAGTCCCGCGTGCTAGTTGTGCAAGCGACAGCGTGTTTGTACGAAGATACCAAAATGTGTTAACGAGGACACCTAGACCCGTCCGTAGTCACAAACGCTCCTCGACCTCAAGGGGATCCCTTGAGGTGGAGTTTCGTGTCGAGGACTGTTTGTGAATACAGGCTGTAATAAGCCTGCGTTTGGGATGAATAGCGCGTTATACCCCTGTCACACTTGGCAGTTAAAATGTACTGTGAGCGAGTACACTTCACCGCTGAGGGTCATTCGCGCGCTCTCACGAGAAAGCTTAGTGTCACTCGCTGCAGCGTATACTTGCCGGCAAGTGTGTTCCCCAACCGCACTTCGCGGCGACGAAGTGTGTAGCCTCGGTACCAGTGGCTAGCACAGAAATAAAGCTAATGATGAGGATGCAAAACGTCCGTCACTCCGTCCGCGCTTCCGTGCGTCAGACAGACGATGGACGGACGCGGCCTGCGGATGATTCACGGTTTGCCGTTAAAACCATCCGAAGCTTCGCCCCACTCATCATCATTCACTCCGTGGATATGCTGTGAGGTGGTTACTATACATACATGCATGCATACAGGTATGCCTGTCTACTCGCTCTCGGCCAGTTTGTGGTCACGTCCGCTAGGGGGATGCGGCTGCACATGCTGTGCAATGGCGGCGTCCGTCGTGTTGTTTACTTCCACGCACACTTGCACACATACGTAGGTTGATCGTTCTCTAGTCATTTAAGATGACGTGTGCCACTTGTGCTACCTCCATGAAAACAACGTGGTTCGACTATGAGACACGGGCGCAGAAATAACAAATATATGTTGTACTACAAGTCCGCAAATTGCCACGACCATCATTTTTTTTAAATACACTTCGCTTTCTCGTGTAGCAGCGAACCTCCAAAATGACAATTCGTGAGCGCAAGTGCACTCGCTCAAAGCGCACTTAAGTTACCATGTGTGGGAGAGGCATTAAAGATGGACGAGTCGGTCGATCTGAAGAGTTCAAATGCAATAGCGGAAAATTACTGAGAAAGAATGAAAAACAAATAGACTGGAAATCATTTATACGGTGACGTATAATGCAAACATTACGATACGAGTTGATGGGTTCTCTCTTTTTTTTTTTTTTCTTGACGAAAAAAAAAAAAAACACTTGGCGTTAGGCCGCATTGGGCATAGATAGAGTTGGGTGGCTCACAGCAGGTCACAACTCTGTTGCTGTCGGTCCTGTAAAATGGTTTCTGAGAGGCTGTTGGTCAGGGAGCAAAGAAGAGTAGTCGTTTGTTGTTGTTGTTTTTAGGAGGGGGGGGGGGGGCACACGTCACGCATGGGACCAACCACCGAACACTGAGAACGTCGGTGTGGATACTACGGCACGAGAAAACTCGACCGAGTGTGAGATATAATTTAAAGTCTTTGGGAAACCCGCTTTTGCAGTTTCGTAGAACAAGGGGAAACTACTGTATATCCGATGACGTTCGCCTATTTTGTTGGCGTTTGTTTGACAATTGTATAGGGTGGAATTTCCGTGAGGCGAACCAACGTGATATACCGAATCTGCAATATTTACCTTCTTTATTGGCTTGGAATTGCGTAGGAGAAAGGGTGGTAGCTCCGCGCCGCCGCTCGTATCCAATTGGAGCGCAGCCAGGCTGACCTTTGCCCCCCTCCCCCTCCATCACACTCTGTCAGAAAGGGTGCCTTCCATTCCTACGCACTTGCGTCGTAAAGAGAACGCTGTGGTCGGAACGTGCCTCGGGTTGGTTCTGAGAGAAAAGCGTCAGTAGCTTGGAAACTGCGATGTTATTTTTCTCGGTTTACTTCGAGCAAACGAGTGCATCTACTCTCTTCTGCTGATGACGACGTCATCGAGAGCCGTCGCGAGCGTTTTCGCGAGCTGCGCTGGTGGTGCGTGTGTGCCGCTTGCTTCGTGGTGTCCGGCTTGCCGTGTTTGCCGAACTCTGTCCGCCTTCTGGCGCAGACGCCTGTTCTCGCCGAGACAAGGCTGCTTGCTTACTCCCTCGCGCCGCTCGATATCGGGCCGCGTTTCTCTGGCGCGATTGAACACACACACAAACGCTAACTCCGCGTGGGTGTTTTCGTGGAGAGCTTACGGAGATAATCCCGGAGAAAAAGGACAGTGGGCCGTGGTACCGCAATGCCAGGCTGTGTACAAGGGAACACTTCACCAGTGATGAAACCGATGACTAAGTATAGGTTTCTTCACCGTTGTTCGAAGCGAGTATATAACACGATTAACTGTGTGTAGTACACTCGTTATCAAAAGTATACGCACCGCGGAAGAAAACAGACGGGACAAGCGCCGACTTCAAACTAAAATTTTATTGACAAGAAAGCTTTTATATATATATATATATATATATATATATATATATATATATATATATATATATATATATATATATATATATCGCAAAGGTGTACGGACAGCAATGGTCCGTATATGATTTTGCTCTCGGACGTACACGTTTGGTGTATTTACATATTTATTTGGTTTGTGGAAGGGGTGGTGTCGTTACGGCACATTTGGAAGGCGCCATATGCTGTTTACGAGAGTGCCGGAGGCGTATGCGAATAATGGTCTAGGGTCGACGTATCTGCGACTCGCTCGTTGAACGAGCGGCCTCATTACCGATGCATCGGTATCGTCCAGCTGAGCGTATCTCCGGCGCGGACGGGCGGCTCTCCCTTACCGCACTGTTAAACGCAAAGGGTGCGACAACTAAACGCTCCGGCCTCCTGCGATGAGCCTGTGCAGTTGCAGTCGAAAGTTTCCGCCAGGTCGTTTCATTTATGAATTTATTTATTTATGACTACTGCAATCCCTACTAGGAATTTTCGCAGAGTGGGTTATATAAATGCTCAATATGCAGACGAACAAATTTTCAAATCAGGAAGATAAAAACACACAGAATCAAAAGTACGCACAAAGCAATTCAAAATATACAAAAATTCGAACGTTTATGGGGACAGAGCTTAATTGGCATGCCTTTTTAAACACTGTTATTGAGGCTAGAAGAAAAAAATGTTAAGGATGGCTGTAAAACTTCGGTGTTGGTTAGTTTGTTCCTGTCGTTTATAGTTCGGGGAAAGAATGAATATTTAAAGCAGTTGTTACGGGTTGCATAGGGTGTTATTGTGCGCTCATGCCTTTGTCGAGCTGCATATCCGGATGAAAATGAAAGAACTTCAGAAATGTCTGTCTTGTAATGTCGCTTTACTAGTTGATAAAGAAATTTTAGTTTAGATAAGCGGTTTCTTTCTGTTAGTGTTGGTAGATTAGCTCGAGTTGAACGTTCCGTAATTTAGGTGCGCCCGAAGCTCTTATAAATAAAACGAATGACCTTTTTTTTTGTAGCCTTTCTGGCTTGTTGATATTAGTTTTGGTAAAAGGGTCCCATATAATGGAAGCATAATCCAGAGTCGGTATAACTATTGTTTTATAAGCCAGAAGGTGGACGGAGGGGGTTGAGAGTTTTAATGCTCTTCTGGGGAAGAACAGTTTACGCATTGCAGTGTTAGTTACTGTATTAATGTGTTTCGTCCAATTCAGGTCATCTGTGATCCATAAGCCAAGATGCTTGTAATGTGGGACTTGGGAAAGCTTAGTATGGGTAGTAGAGTACTCGTATTCTAAAGGATTTTTTTCGTTAGTTATTTGCATAAACTTTTTTTTGTCAAAGTTAATAGCCATTTGCCATTCATCACACCAGGGGGACACTCTTTGTAGAGCATCATTTAACACGTGTTGGTCTGCGGGACAGCATATTTCTTTATAAAGTGCACAGTCATCAGCGTAAAGTTTGATTTTAACAGGGATGCTATCTACAATATCATTAATAAACAGGAGAAAAAGGAGTGGTCCTAGCACTGAGCCCTGCGGAACGCCAGAGTCAACAAGCTGTCTATGTGAGCAGGAATCAGCAAATACAACAAATTGTTCGCGTTTTGTGAGGTATGCAGAAATCCAGTTAACATTATCTACTGCGACTAGGTGGCCCGTGTGAAACGATTGTCGGTCATCGGGGCCGGCAAGGTAGCGGCACAACACTGGATTGAAAAATACGTACCCCGGCCTGGCACTTCATGGTTTGGGCATTGATATCTCGGGAAGTTGGAGTCTATTTTTCGCTTCTATCACTTCCTCATTCACGCCGAGCTGTGTCACAGATTTAGGTAATTTATTGGCCGTGTCATCGCGACGCCTATTTATCGAAACATTAATCAGCTGTCTTGTTCCGCAGATGCGCCTATTGTGACGCAGTGAACATTTCAAAACAGCGTGTCAGCTTACGCGGGTTTTTACGCGATGGACTTGTTATGGGTTGCTACAAAGCGTTTGCAAGCCTTTGCCGACCGTTCACGGAAGAGTCTGTCCGGCTTCTTGAGCACTGGGATCCCCCCCCCCCCCTCGCTGCAGAGAACGTGTCTGTCACCTACACCTGCCGTTGAGCGCTTCTGTTGACATCTCTTTCTGGGTACCTGCGTTTGCGACGGGTGATCTGCAGGTGTGGATCGCTGTCATGGTTCGTCAAAACTTTGAAAGTATTTGGGAGTTACAGAGAGAAGCTTAAATAAGAACGCCCTCGTAGGCGGTGAACATGCGCGTCAGAGGGACGTTCCCTTCAAATGGTCACGCTTACAGTGGTCCGACATTTCTAAAATAAAGGGTTTTCCTAATTAGGGGTATCAAACGTATACACAACGAGCCGTCAACCTTCCCGCTCGACAGGAATTCGTCGTCAGACGATTCTGTTCTCTTTAAAGATGTGAATAAACTTCTGTCAAGTTTCTCGCTCGCGAGTCCCTCACTGCCTCTGCTCCTGGCTTCCATGGACCTGCGGTTGCAATAAGGCAGCAATACGCTACCCGTTTGTTGGCTCCACCAGCAGTAAAGTCGCAGTATGGTGCGCTCGTTATTTCCCGGTGATCTGGCCCTTTTTGCCCCATCGGGTAGGCTCGAGTGCGACATTAATAACGAAGGCCGGCCTGGTTTGTTTTGACCTTCTTTGGTTGTCCAGGCTGGCCCACATTGAAAAGTTGTTCGCATGCATGCTGTGGAACCATCTTCTGCGAACTTGGAGGAATCATGACCCTTCTTCTTTGTTCGGAAAGATCAAGACTAAGTAAGATACTCAATTGGGCGACTTGGTATGAAATGATTAGTGTGAAGCGGTACCAAGGCACATGGCAATACAGAGCACACGCGAACACTAGCGCGCCGACTCTGAACGTTTATTCACTTGCGCCGGTGTACCGGTACCTGGCTGCACAAAACACTGTTCTCTATATGTAGATGCATTCACGAGAGCACAACCAATCTATGGTGGCGTGTGCCATCTTCCATTGCCACGTGGCTCTGCCCACAAAATGCCATACCGGAAGGTACGCGTATGTCAGATTGAAGGAGAATAAAGACTAAGTGTACTACGCGGTAGAAAACAGATGAATAAACCTTCAGTTGATAGTCTGCGCTTGTCCTCGTCTTTTTCCCGTCCGTGTTTTCTACCGCGTAATACACTTGGATCATGTATCACCAACTGGCCCAATCGGGCACCTTGATGAGCATGAAGAATGTGTCCGAAGGAATGGCCTATCGCATACGTCGACATCCAGCTCGTTTTCCTTGAATCTTCCCTCCCATGACGCTTCTCCGTGCTACCTTAGTTGTTGCAAAATATGAATTGTTTTTCTAAATCTCTAACCATTGTCCAGTGGCTCTCGCTCTTTAGGTGCTGCCACTGTACGTCTGGTATTTCCGCCTGCCTTGCCGTCGTCGTCCTCCTCCTCGCCTGTCTCGTCGCCTTCTTGGTTGAAAGTATCCCTAATCCACGGATTGGGACGCCATGGGGAAAGCTGGGATACAGAACTAATCCCCCTGTTTCTCCCTTCACTCTGCCTGACGCGTCGATGACATCCTCTCCCATCCCACTCTCTTATTGGCCAGTGTGGCGGCGTTCGTGCTTTTTTGTTGGTCTGCCGTTGGCAGTGGTGGTCATTTGGCGGAGCTCGCTCGCGGTGAACGGCCGTCTGTTTCTTGTCGCCGACTGGGATTTGTCTGCCGTGCATCGACTCGCCGCTGCCTTTGTGTAAGTTCATTTCCTTCGCGCCTAAACGCTTGTCGTCTTGCTTCAGCGCACTGTGGTAGGCTGTTCTGTATCCACATTTGGAAGTTTTTCCCTTATCGTCAGAAACGCGAAAATTTCGCGTTGCGGCGCAATGCGTGTCCCTAAGATCATGCACCTCGAGTTGAGTTGCTTTCATAAACGGTTTTAGCCAGGATGATTGTGTGTTAATGGCATCTGCCCATGGCAGCACCTTGGGACCTGAGTTTGCTTTTTCTGTAGCCTCGTGGCTACATTGCTAACCGCCATGACTGTTCGTTCGTCTGCCGCTGAACTCCGTGCTTCCTTTGTCACATGTTGAAGCCTCATTCGACGAGGTTTTCTTGGCAAGCTTGCCGAATTGCAAACACCAGTAGCTAACTACAAAGAACGTCTGAGTATAGTAATTAATGTGTTTTTCTTTCTCATTGCGTTATGTCATCAGTCATAATCGAAACAATGCGGAGGTTCAAGGGAAGCTTGACATCGTGCATCAATCGTTGAACTGGGAATATCAAATGGGATGAAGCCACCTTTTGATGACGCCTCCTTGTCGATACCTTTAGGTCGGAGATGTTGCCTGTTCGACGATTTGTCAAAGTCGTAATGCGGTACCAGTCCTCCGCGGTGTTTTCGCGTGTGGCTTGCGACTCCGGTGCCGATGTTGTACACCGTTCGTCGTCCACTGTGCGCCACGTGGCGGACGGTTCGTGGAAGCGGACTGTCACTTTTGTTCGTCTCGGCGCTGTTGGTAACGTTGGTTTGGCAGAATCCTATGACGAACGAAACCTAGAAACAGGCTAAGTGCTTTGCGTCTCTTCTGTGTTCGTCCTCATTCCACGCGTGGTGAAATATCAATTCCGTAATTTCTCGCAAATACAACATGCCCTTGCACCTCAGCTTCCGATTATCACTGCACTTGACCTACGCGAACGGAAATGTTTCATAGGCGAATCGTGTTTACTTGGCGTGATTTCACACTATTGCAAAGCGAGGTGGATTGAGGGAGGGGGATTAAGGCATGACTAGTACCAGTGTCGTACGGTCTGATACGAATTTACCAACTTGGTCGTGACTGGTCAGGTTGAATCGCGATTAGCCATGCACCATCTCTTGACCTACGGGTTCTCAAACTTCGCGCTTTCACAAAAGTTTTTTTGCACGTTGAGGTATGTAAAAAAAGGGGGAGGGATAGCGATGCGACCGTAGACGTTCCTACAGGCTGGGGTAGCTGAAAAAAAAAATACTGCGCTGTAGTATTTTTTGTTTGTTTTGCATAGGAGGTAGTCAAGCAGTATTTGCGATGCAGATTCTTGCTTCACATCGTTCACGCTGCCTTCTAAACCAGCTCGGCTCCAGAAACTTGTCACATTCTTGTACATTCGCATTGTAATCACCTGTCTGAGAGTTCAAAAAAAAAAAAACTGGTATTCCTACTGCGCACAATGACCACGCAATGGAAAGCCACTACTTGGCTTTCCCCTTACTTAGCAAAACAGACTTCTTCGAAAAAAATAAATCTTGGTGGAATGGTTACTAAACAGGTTTGAGCAACGCCCCACGTGACAGGTGAGGTTAATAGCGATGCGTGCAGCGAGGTGGGTACTGGGTTCGGTTCGCAGCACCCCTGGGCATCTTTTCTCGCGCTGTCCGCACGCATGTGCCGGGACGCCTGCCGCACCCAAGCGGAGGGTGAAAGAGCGTCGCCGATTCGCTCACTTGTTGAGAATGCATATGGGAAGCAGGGCACGACACCTCTTGGGTGTCGTGCACTGCTGGCTCAGTTATTAGTTGGGTGTGCTTATTGTTGCTTTCAACTGCTATAGGTCCATTCGTTTCACCTGCACTTCGGCATTCGTTTCGAAAAAATGCAGCTGTCGTGCAAGGGCTAGTTCACGAATTCCCTGCTCGTGAGGTATAGTGCCGAGTCCGTGCAGCACAAGATGGCTGCAGCAGATGACACAGCCGATTGCATTCATTTCTGTTTTAATGGTGTCCAACAAGCATGAGGGTGAACATTTTTCCGGTAGACGCATGCCAAGCAACAAAAGCGGTGCCGTCTTTCACGAATCACGGCATACACAACCCACGAGACAGCCGTGTTAAGTATGATAAGGCTTGCACGACATCTGCACTCTTGTATTCGTTTCGGCGTCTCGTCGCTGCTGCACTTGCTGAAACGTCACCTGCACAACAGCTAGACGGCGCCACCGTAACCAGTTCTGGAAGTGCAGGGTGAATCGAGTGGACCAATAGATCACACATATCTGGTGACCCTGTGAGACCAGTTTTGAAGCCTGTCTTCCCCCCTAATTAACAAAACTAACTTTTCCTTATGACTTGAGTCAACCTTAGCCATCATTCCGCCCTTAACGCGTTTCAAGAGCCTACCTTGTACTTATTGCGGAACTTTCGTCGTACTTAAGTAAAGCTCGGTTAAGATAGCCTATGGCATACCTTAAGGCTTCCTTAAACAACATGGCGGGGGACAACTGTTCACATTTCGTTGATTGTGTGGACCGCAAATAAGATATATTGAACAGCACAGCGTGCGCATACACGTCACCGCCGCGGCGAATCCTCGGCGATCGACGGAACCTGGTTGAGACCTACGACAAGCAGGAATTTGTGTGCCACCCCCGCTTTACAACAAGTGCCGTCAAGAATCTGCTCGCTATGTGGTTTCTGCAGGAAAATATCCATTTTCGTGGGTCGTTCCCCTCTTGCTGCTACTCGTCACATCGCGCTTTCATGTAGTAGGCTCGTTTCAACTTGCGAGCATTCAGTTCAGCGGATATTTGCTATGGCCGCAAAAACTCTTTCCAGTGCCGGAAAACACATCTCTATAGTCTGTTATAACATAAGAATAAATGTAAGCTCCACCTGCTGCCGTTCCCTTTTACTGTCGGTTAGCCGGGATGGCTCTTGTTATTTTATTTGTATTTTGATTTCTATTGGGTTGTAGCCACGTTTTTCGTTTTCTCTGAAGGCACACGGTGTCTGTCCTGGTACTTGTTGACAAAATCTGTCGGGACGCGGAGCCACTTCTTCGGTGAACTTCACTTCAGCGCACCGTACAATAAATAAATGCAAGTTCGTTAAGAAAAAGTCTGTAAAACCTTTTAAAATCCTAAATAAAAAATTCAATGACAGCGAGCATGTGGTAGCTAAGGAAACTTGTACTCGAGACGAGCTGAATTCGGTGGGAAATGGTCATAGATAATGTTGGGGACGAGGTTCATACCTCGCTACAGTGTAGATAGAAGTGGTTTAGGCGGTCGTTGTCTCAATACAAGATATCTATCATGCTATTTTCCGTTGCAGTGCTTCGCCGCGTGGGATAGTTACTGTGTGCTGCCTAAAACTGTCGTATACAGCAACTGTAGCACTGGCAGAGGCGTTCCCCGCGGGGGGGGGGGGGGGGGGGGGGTCGCAGCGTTCCTCCTTCCTATTACGTCAATGTAATGTCAATAGGCTGACACTGCGCTCCTCCCCCTTCGTACGGTGTGAGTACTACATTGCAAATATCGAGTGGCTGTAGTGCCAGCTCGGACGAATATCGCGCCCCGCACTTGAGTGTGGAGGCGGGAACGAGACGCAAGCGAAGCATGCACTTTGTGCTGCGTCGTCATGCTGGCGCCTGTCTGGAAGACCTTTGGTTGGTTCGCCAGCTGCGTCGCCGCTCGCTGTGCGATTCAAACCAAGTGGGCTTGGTTTTCAGCTCCTAATGACACTTTGCACAACCGTTTCGCTGAAAAAAACAAAACAAAAAGACGATTCTACCGAAGGTGTATGCAATTTCATGCGTGACCTCGAGCCGCAGTTTATTTTTGCTCGTCGTTATTACCGTCAATGGGAGGCTTTTCAGAGGCGGCAGTGTTCAGCTGTCTGTTCACTGACCCCGTTTCGAGGGTCAGTGGTGACTACGCGCTGGTTTCTGGGGTACCTGAGCGCTCGGTCCAGCAGTTCACACTCCGCGTGTCGCTAACTGACCTCGCGGAGGCCTCGTACTAGCTTTTCGAACGGGTCTTTTGCCTGCTGTTGGTCTGCAGTTTCAATATCGCCCCCTTCCCTTCGTGGCGTCTCTGGTGTTGTCTTGCAGCTCGTCTGCGCGGTCAGTAGTCTGGGCAACTTATCTCTTTTCACAACGCTTGCATTGGTCGTCTTGCGTTTTTTTTTCTTTGTGATTTCATAAAAGCGAGGTATACCTGAGGTGTTTTTTTTTCTGAAAAAAAAAAAACACATCCTCCTCCGAAGAGCGCACGAAGTTGCTCGCGTCGCTCACGCCATCCGGTTTATATTGTTATCTGAGGGGTCGTTAAGAGAATATAAAGTTGCAGGACATGCGAGCAAGCGTCATCGTTCTGTGTATCTATTTTCGCTGTACGCGCGCTGGTGTGTTAGTTTTTTAAACCCTTCTAGATGCAGTTCCTCGTGGAACTGTATCGGAAGGTGCATTTTTTGGTATATCGGCGTTCTTTAGCACTGTTCCCGCTGCGTACACCGGTCGTGTGCCTGCCACGCAGCAACGTCCTCTCGCTCTCATCCTCGCGATTTCCCATTTGCCCGCCTAAGGTTACGTAGCCATTGTGACATTGTGCCTACCTTTACCAGAAATGAAGCGCGTGGAATGTTGCGCTTCGATGTAGGTAATCCGAATGGCGCGCTCGGGTGGCTTCGGCGCGAACTAAACTCGCGCAAACCGGCGCAACGTAAGCTACCTCACGCGCGAACCGACACGCAACGCATGCAGCTGGCGTCTCGCCTTTTCTTTTATCTGCCCCGCGCCGAGTTCGCTTTGTTTGCGAAGTAGGCGGGAGAAACCAAGGAAATTGCGGCCCTAAGTGAAATCCCATCGTGCAGCGAAGCTCGAATTGCTATCCCGCGGGTTCGCCGGTGTGCAGTAACCGTTGCGCAGTCGCTCGCTGCGTTCTTTCCGGGTGCGAGCCGAGACGTTTATCGTGCTCCGGCCGGCTGCTGCTGCACGTCTGCAGCGATTGCTTTTTTTTTTAAAGACGATAGTCCTTCTTGGGGACCTTCGACGGAAAAATTTTGGTCTGTCTGTATGTCTGTACATTTGTCTGTCTGCCCTAACGATACCTTAAATGGCACCAAACGGCCAACCCCATCCGCAGCGCCCACCAATATTGCTCAAGGTTTAGCGTTCATAGTTGTGCGATTGTCAATTAAAAAAGCAAATATTGTGCATATCTGAGGCGCCATAACAGCACGTTTATGTTTTGTACATCTCCCTTTAGACTAGAAGAGGCACAGGCAAGTAAATCTAAGGACTGTAGCTTTTATCGCGCTGCGCTGACAGTGCAACGCGATGCTCAAGAAGGTGTTTCCAACGCTCTGCTACGACGACACGGTGGTGGCACCTGCCCGTCGCTTTGCATTCTACACCTTATCACCTCCGAGACTGGCTTGCATCTTTCTCCGCCGTCGCGCGCGCCTTCGTTTTCGAAGATAGCTGTCAGATGGCGCTTGTGTCTAACGTGCCTAGATGCGCTTGTTCCCCTCCTCTAGACGCGAGGCACTGTAACACAGCGCCTTCAGAATACCATTCACCGATTTTCTTGCGCAGAACATCAAATAAACGTTTTGTTCACTCTCTCCAGACGCAAGACTCGTCTTTCGACGACATTTACCGTGTAACATGTATATTCGGGCCTTTTTTGTTTTTTATGAAGCTCTCCCGGGTGTCGTCGTCCTTGCAGGGTACGCTTTCGTTCACATCGTTCACAACGTGTCACTAAGATGCGTACGCGTTTTTTTTTTTTTTTTTTCTGATGCGAATGGGGTACAGTCGGCGTAGAATGTCCATAGGCCTCGCATAGGTGTGACAAAACCTTGAAATTGCCCGAAATTTGTGGCTGCATTTGGTCGAACTTCACAGCATCTGTTAGAGTGGCTTAGAACAGGACGCAGATTTCAAATCACAGCTGGCTGGCGAAAGTGGCAAAATACGCTTTTTTTTTTAACTGCGCGTATAGTGGTCCCTAACCTTTTACACGGGCTCTGTGTGTGTTCGCTCTCTAAATTTCTTGCAAATCAACGAACACTTGGCAAACTTGCAACGAAAAATAATTGATGATGTTTCGTCTCTCGTTCGCTAATGTTCTTTCTGAAATATATATATATACACTAAAGCGCGCGTCAACCGCCTACGTACACCTAATGGTTTCAATGTGTCAAGACAGACTTGTTCCATATTCGTGTTGAGGATTGTTAACTACCTTGACTCGGCTAGGCGTGTAGCATACCGGGATACCGGGCGTACCGTGATAGCGGGACTGAAGTGCACAAGGGTACATACGTACGTTGCCTGTACCGCTTACCGTACGTGCGCTATTTTTTCAGATTTAATGTAACCATGTTAGCGTAGGTGTACGTAAAACTTGCCGGCGCTCTCGGATGCCCGTTTCGGATGGATTTTGGCGTACTTGTTCAAAGATTCACTTTGTTCACAGCAAACGATTGCTTCAAGCGGCTTCGCTTGCCTTCAGTTCGACGACCGAGTATTACGGATACGTTGGCGTAGTTTTTCAGATAGCTTCCCACTTCGAACGGGTCTAGGCCTAACTACAAGATTGATGCAAACAAATCGGTAACATAAATGTTCTCGCGTTTGGTTTGTTGTTCACACTTATTTACTTTTATTACTACTAAAATAAACTTGTAACAATTCTTCGCGCGGTTGCATAGGCAAACACCCTCGTTTTCTTTTCCTTTTCACTGTTCTTTAATTTATTAACCCTTCGATAGGTGGCGCCACCATCCCAACTGGGGCACGTGAATGCTATCCCGCCAAACTAAAAGCCTCTGTCCGCAACGAACGGTTGCTGCACGGTATCGCCATTCCCTTAATCTCCGCTATCACGGTCTACAACTGTCTATTATCTTTGTAGTCGCCTTTCATTGACGTTCCGATAGCGGCTTTCCGCTCGGTCTGTGTGCTTCAAATCCAAATGTCGCTCGCTGATGAGGTGCAGGGTAATATTTTTGATGCGGCAAAGCTACTATCGTTCATCACCGTCGAGGCTACAACGGAAAAAACAGTTTACACACGCGTATCGCCTGTGTTTTGTGGTAGCGTTGTTTACATTCAGCAAGATTGATTTTATCATGCATTCGCCTTCGATGCTGGCTAAGCCACCTCGTACGCACTTCCGATGTGTAGGCGATTACTTCGGTGCGCTTGAACGCTAATATTTTAATCGAGGTTCAAGGTTCTCGAAGCTAATTAGTGTCGCACATAATGACCAAGTTCATGAAGATTGTATTTAATAGTGTGCGCATATTGTTTGTGCGCGCTTCACCAGTCGCGTCAACGGTACTTAGGTAGCACGATTTCGTTGTAATTACTTCACGGCGCCGCGCCGCTGGGCAGGATAAACGGAGAAGAGGTGAAGCCATTTTCTCGAACACTCAAGCCCAGGACTGTGCTGGCGAGAACTGAGTAATTAACGTATTGTGTGAAACCCGGTAACTGTGAGCACGTGTGGTCGGCCACACTTGCGAAATGTCTCCGCTTGACCTGCTGGCAGCTGCTTTGACCGTCAGGATCGCGTCTGTAGACTGCTGTCGTGTCCTTTCGACGTTCACTCGAGAAATTGTGAGGAGCCTGCAGTGAAGTGAAAACGATGGCACAGGAGGGATACAAAACACAGCTCGAAGCTATCAAGGGAGAATTTATTGCAAAGGCAGTGAGATCAGCTAGTGCTGATGAAACGACGCGCTTCCAGGAAAGCTAACTCGGCGGCAAGTATACTTTGACCGAGAGTTTCTCGACAGATGCATCTCCTGCTTTGTTGATGATATAACTGCTGAAGCAGTCAGTCTGTTGACTGTCTCACCATGGTGAAGAGAGATACCGCCATTTGGCAATTTGCTTCGTAATGAAACGCGATCGTGCACTCGCTTGTTGTCGCTTTTCGGAGACACCCCGTATTATACGGCTAGTCGTTGCTCAGTTGGGAATGACTGGACTGATCATGATCTTGTGGTGACGTGGCCATTTCGCTCAATTTCATTTTGAAATTAATTTTCAGGGACAGCAGAATCGCCTTATGATGTGCGTGCAGGCATGGAACTCCATCAAAATGCACTGCCACTGAGCCGCTCAACTTCAAAACTTAACTTGGGGGGATCACACCTTAGTTCTTTAGAAGCGGCCAGGGGGTCAGCCAATCCTTGGCACAGCCCCTACATGGCACGTAGTTGATACCATAATCTTGCAGCATTTTAGACCTGCGACAGTAATTAAATCGTCTTGTAGCAGTTTCATTTTGATCGCTTTGTGACTGTTTTTGCTCACTAATACAGCGGTGAACACGCCCACGTAAAACCTCTGTACCTTATAGGACCTCCGGCGAATTCCATTTGTTGATTTGTCAAGCAGTTCTTCTTCTCGCCATTTCTACGGTTCTTACTGATCGATCCGTGTGAAGCTGATCAATGAACAAAAGGTGCCATAGTGCGCATAATCAACTAGTGGCCGGCGTTTTCCTCGTCCAGGACCGAGGTTACCAAGAGGTAAACAAAAGTTTGCTTCAAATTGAACTCCTCGAATACGCCATGACGGTTGAACTCTTCACAATTATATTGGCTTGTATTGATGTGTGCCGCCGCGGTGGTCTAGTGGCTGGGGTACTCGGTTGCTGACTCACAGGTTGCGGGATCGAATCCCGGCTGTGGCGGCTGCATTTTCGATGAAGGCAAAAATGCTGTAGGCCCGTGTGCTCAGATTTGGGCGCACGTTTGACGAACCCCAGGGGTTCGAAATTTTCGGAGCCCTCCACTACGGCGCCTCGCATAATTATATGGTGGTTTTGGGACGTTAAACCGCACATGTCAATCAAAAACTTGTGTTGATGTCTGCCCGTGCACACCTCTTGCGAGCCATTGATTTCGCCTGCGTTTCTTTGCCCTTGGGTGTCTGTGTTTCTCTGGCTTCTTTCGTCGGTGCATGGCCCGCTTTGCCCTCTTTTGTTCCAGGACGGTGGCACTTCTTTTCCTGTCGCTATCTAACATTCTTGGGTGGCTTCCTTTAATTTCCAGTCTGCCGCAGGTGTCGAAAGGTGTTAAGGGACATTGAAGAACACAATTATTTTTTGCGTATTAGTAAATTACTCTTTCAGCGCACGGAAATAGCCATGCTTGGCGCTGTAAGACGTTTGGTATACGCGATAAAACGCGCGTAACTAAAATGAGGTCGGCGCCCGCTAGGTCCTATGTATTTTCTAATCGTAAAAAAAAAAACAAAGTATTCATGTACCCTTGAGGAGGGCATAAACTCATTGCTAGTTTCCGGAAGTTTCGTTTACGTCGACGTCGCCCATGTACGAAAAATGTGCTTTGAGGACCGTAATGTCACGCATAAGGAATTCGGCGCTAAATTAAAAAATGCAACTTTAACCTTGATTTTCTACTCTGTTAATGAAGCTACGATAGTGAAATTAACGTCATTAGAATTTTCAGAGTGCAATTTTTTCGTCTGAACTGCTTCATTGTTTCACTTTAGTGTCCCTTTAAGCCTCGCGCGTGATCTCTAATAACGTTCGAGTTGGTACTCCCTTATAACTTACTTGCGCAAAATTTTTAAGCAAGTAAGTTTTTAAGCAAGTAAGCAAACGACGAAACACAGACCGTCCAAAAATTGCGCAAGAAGTAAGTTATGAAGTACTCGCAGTGTGCGTTGCACGCGCTCCTTTTTTCTGCTTGGCGGAGGGGTGTTGCTGACCTGTGCCGCATTGCTTCTCTGCTCGCTCCCAGGCCGCGGCCACTGGCAGGCAACCTTTGGTCCGGGCCCGCGAGGCCAGTCCATGGCCGGTCTGGGGCCGAGGGCGGCTGCTGTCACGCTTCCGGCAGCCGCGGCTCTCGCTCTTCTGCTCTCCTTCTTCCTGCTCAAGAGGCGCCGCTTCAGAAGGTCCTCTAACTCTGAGTGCTGCTCCCTTTCTGAAACCACAGCGTGCCTCCTCGGTAGCGACGACCAGGGTGAGGAGGCTGACCTCCGGAGTGCCGCCCCCGCGAGCAGCGGTGACCAGGAGGTGCTGAGGTCTTCGTCGCCGCCCGCGCCGGATAGCAGTCCCCCGCCCGAGCCGTTCCTCGACATGAGACTCCGGGACGGCAGCAAAGCGGGTGACACGAAGCTCAAGGGCAACAACAGCCGCATCAAAAGTTCGCGGTGTCCTGCCGCGATGGCCGCAACGACAACAAAGACTGCTGGTGGCGGCCCGACGACGAAACCGCCGTGCTCGAACGCGACGAGCGGCAAGGTGTGCAATGCGTCCCAACCAGCGCGGCAGCAGAACAGCGTTGATGTGGTTGTCACGTCGGCAGTGCGCGAGCAGCCGGCGCCGTGTGCGGTGCTGACCGTGGAGATTCCCGAGCAGCCGACGTCGGTCCAGAGGCCCGAGGACGACGACTCGACGGCGATTGATCGGGACGCGTTGTGTGGGGCTAGTCCCAGCGGGTCGGTGGACTCGCTGCTCGGCCAGTCGTCGCCGCCAAGCTCGACGGTGTCGCCGGCGCGCCGCGAGAGCGGCTCCGAGCCCAGCTCGTCGCTTCTCGCTCAAGAAATGGCCGCGCTATCGCTGGCTGCGCAGCACTCCTCGACCGCAGACGCCTCCTTCGAGAACTCGACGCAATGGGAGGCTCCGGCGGACGAGGTGGTTGTTAGCACGGTCGCGACGACGACTTCGACGGCGCCCACGCTGCCTGGAGAGCCCGCAACGAGGCAAGACGATGCGGCGTCACCCAGCACCGCCGACGCTGTGCAAAACGAAGAGTCCGTATCGGAGGACAAGAGCCAAGCGCAGGCGCTGTCCTTCTCCGACGCACACAGCGAGGTGAGTGCCGGATGACGGACAGTTGATGTTTTCACTGTAGTTAGTCTTGAGCTATGTCCGGGACCAGCGACTGCCCAAACCACTGCAGAGCTTTGCAAAGCACAGCGGAAGCATATGTTACCATGTGTATTCCGCCCTGCAATAATGCCTTCGGGCTCTGCAGGTACTTTGAATAAGTGATGAAAAAATAACAAAATGGAAGTTAAGGTGAGGAAAATAGGAGAGAGTGTAACCATGAATAGTTGTGTATAGACAGTTCTATTGGGCGAGGAGGACCCGACTGGCAATCGGCGATTTCCTCCTTTCTGGAGCGTGCCGAGGGCACAGAGTGTACAAGCTGGTGCATGGATGAGTGGCATTGTTGAACAACTCAGCGTGTTTTAGGCCGAACTTCGGATTTCCTTCTCTTTTATGGCAATGTCAGCCAGCGAAAGGTCAGTAGGAAGCCACTGTGACAAGCTTGGTCTAAGAACCACAGTAAAAAAAAAAAAAGCAAAAAGCCATTTAATAAAGTATGCGGCACGCATCACCAAACGTGCAGCGTTTGCGGTTACTTCATGGTACATTGTTTGTGTTATGTGAAAAGTTTATATCGGCAAGTTTTATATCCGCGATATGTCCGGGATGCGCAGTGTTATACTTGGCTTAATAATAATCAGATATAATTAGACAACCAAACCTAAGCAGTCAAATGGGGCCCTGTTCGTTAGTCAGTTGCAATGGTGGGACTATGCTCTTAAGCAGTAGCAGTTTCACTCCATAGCCCTTCCTTCATTGCAAAAAAAAAAAAAAGTTCTCCGCAAATATAGCAAAATTAGCAGTGCTGTACAGGTTTAAGATGCAGAAACTTTCTTTGGCAGAATTCAAGAATACTACCCCCACTAAATACCCTTTTCACAATCTGCAATTGAGCTTACCATCCATGCACTGCACATTCACCCATCTAATGGTCTAATGGCAGCACCTGTCGTGATTGAAGTTGAGTAGAGGTGCCATTTGCACGTGCTGGGGCTTGCCTATTCTGCATTGTTTCCATCAAGGGGACAAAGTCCACATTTTCTGTGACATATAGTACAGATGAACTGTGTTTGAACACACTGTTTGCAAAAGTGCTTATCCACCACTAGTTGGGCCAACTGCATAGCGGAAAAGCTGGCTTATACAAATTATATATATATATATATATATATATATATATATATATATATATATATATATATATATATATATATATATATATATAAATTCTGTCCTGCCATCAGTGGCACGGGGCACTGTACCATGCAGGCCATAATTGGAGGGAGGGGGGGGGGGGGGGCACTACCGATTTACCTGTGTAGCCGATTGACAGTGCACTTTTGCTTGGCTGAGTAAAAAGGGGGGGGGGGGAGACGGTAGGTCTTATGTCTCTTAGAATATAAGCTGACTTTCAACAACAAATTTGTCATACCACCTGTCTGTAAGTTCTCATTAATATTGTCTAAGAAAGAAAACGAGCCTTAAATACCCTTCTTTCCTTTATCATACTGCAGAGTATAACGGTGTGTGAGGTGCATCGTAAAAACATTTCATAACTTATAGATACAATTGTTGCAGGAATCGACGCTGAAACGTATATCCGACATAAATCGTGCGATACTGCCCAGCCTTCTGTATATGCAACAAAGGTTTACATGTGGAGGAGTAGTCACATGGTACTTGCAACATATGGCGCAACACGCTCCCTAAATATGGCAACTCACCCTGAACTCGCTGGGTTCTGGTGTATAGGGAGTCTGTCACTAAGTGACACTGGTTGCAGTTATTAGCTAGCTAAAAGACTGGTAGAAAGTTGTCTATACTCTTCCTAGTTCAGTATTTGTTCCTGAACATTCACTAGTGAGCTTAACCTGGTATTTTCATAACACTAAGCTGACAAGTGCGTCATTCGAAAATAAATTTCTATTGGTGGGACTTGTGACGTTGAAAGCCTGAAGGGGAAAACAAATGTTTTGCAGCTTCGCTTTTGTGTCGGGAGTCCTCAGTGATGAATTGTGTTTTCGGTAGTGCATTTCTCCAATTGTTTAAGCTAGCTTTTTTGTTGCTAACTGCTATTCTCGGTAGCATTGTCTGCATTGTGCATTGCCTTCTGTGTAGCCCTGGTGGATGTGCTGTGTAGGCCAGCACAATTTTCCAACAGTTACTTCAGCAAAGACTCATGCATGCGGGAGGCAAGTGTTATTTGAAATAGCAACAGTAGGGTTATTGCATGTCCCGCCACTACAGTGTGAAGTAAGACTGAACTTGTTTCACGAAACTTGAGTAGGCCATGTACCATGTCGTACCATTTTTCTATTTTGACCGACCTTTTTCTGGTGGGATGATATGGTGCACACTTATGGTTAGGCGTTTACTACGTGGACATAGTTTGTTACAAATGCAGCTCTGTAAGTCTCTGCAGCTGTTAACTGCCGAACGAATGGTCTGGAGGGGCGAACTTTAGGCAAGTGTAAGTGTAGGCAAGTGTAATTTTTAGTCAATCATTAAAAACTTGGGTCCTTTACCAGGCAGCGTATTCATTTGTTGCAGAGCCAATTTTGCCAAGGCATTTGAAGCTGCAATGCCCTTTTCCTTTCCCTTCATCAGCTTTTTGTAGGAAGAAAAAAAGAAATATTTCAAAGGGAGTTCACTGTGCATATAATGCTCTCCTCAGAAAATGTCATCTTATAAGCTTCTGTGGTTAACACTTACATAGATCGCACTGCCTGTGTTTGTTCTTTGAACTATAAAAGAGTGCTTAGATTAAAAACCACACCATTTTGGAGAGGGGGGGGGTAATTTGCTAGGTGCTGTCATATTCCAAGAACAAACGCCAAAAATTTCAAGCTTGCGAAGGTTCACACACTTAGTCCACAGTTCAGGTTATTTGCAACAATTGTGCCTTGCTGGCCAGCTTTTTGAGCGATGCATTTTAACTTGAATGCAGCTATGCTTTTCCATCGTGCATTGCTCTGTACCTTGATACAGCTTCTAATTTATCAACGTCACGTATAGCGTTTTCAATTCTCGTGAGAAGCTTCTTATGAATAGAACAATCGATAACTGCCAAATCTAGCAGCGGCAGAATTAGCCTACTATGCTTAGGCCATTCACTTTTACCCTGATTTCTAGACCGAAATGTAGTACATCAGCTTCTTGTCGTATTCTTTCTTGTGTATGGCTCTGCACTTGTCTCCGTTTATCGCGAAATGTGATACCTTGCGAAGCTCTGCATTGTATTGCTTTCATTTTATGATTATTTGTTTTCATTGCCGACTCTAGAGCACACCCGGTCTTTGCAGTGTGCTCTTGTGTGCACTCGTGTATAGCACCTGTCTTCGTGCACCTTCTACATGTTTTTGTTTTTTGTCTCGTTACTTCCCGAAACACCTGCTGTATGCTTGCAGCTCATGCAACAGCATTTAGCTACACGTTCTCGCAAGCTGGTACAGTAGTCGTCTAGCCTTGGTTATTAAGGTTGCTGTATGTGGGCTTCACCATGCTACAGTGTGGGTTAACGTAAATGTGCATTTATAGTTTGTATATGCTGAAGTGGTTTAAACTGTTTAACCTTTCTTTCTTGTCTTTTTTTAATCAGCTTCTGCATTTTGTTTATACTGTCATGATGAAAACATCAAGGTGCAAAATGAACATTATTAGAAAGGAGACAACATATGGTATTTTCTGCTCACATGCATCTCGGAAGAAACAGTAAGAAAAAAATATAGTAGTAGCTTTAGAATTAAGCCGGGGCGCGGAAAGCTGGCACAGAGTAATGGAACCAAAAGGTCCCAACTTTTGCCACCATCTCTTCGGTCATCCATCTGAAATGATCAGTTGAGAATAGCAAGTAAATTTTCGCCTGCTAAGGAAACAAACGTAAACACCTAAAGGCTGTACACTCGGGCTGTAGATCAACTTAGAACATTGAATACATAAAAAATGTTTCATCTCAGAATCATGCTTAAAAATCTGTGTTCTGGCCATGGCAGTGGCGTTTCAATGGAGGCAAAAAGTTACAGGCCCACATGCTTTGATTTAGGTGCACATTAAGGAAAACCAGGAGTCTGATTCCCAGAACTATCATAATCATATTGTTGTTTTGGGATATTAAAGCCTTGACAATTTTTATTAAATCCTATTGTGTGCTAGCAATGTGCCTTTAAAGGGCACTTTCCTTTTGTAGTTTAACATAGCTGCAGGTAGGCATATTTCCAGGCTGCTCGCTCCTTTTTCCCGAGCGGCTTGCACCTGCCCTATAAGTCTCTTTGTGCATATGTGCATGCACGGTCCGCACCAAACAAGGGGGAAAACAAAAATACTGATCTTTGCAGTTTCAGCGTGTCTAAGGCACTTCGTCATCATCTCCTCATCGCAGCAGGACGGCGCTGCCCTGCCATTTTGTGTGTGGCCTGTGGGAACAGCTGTTTTGTGGAGACAGCTGCTCACACTCGCAGGGCTCCTTTGCGTGTTTCCTTTCTCTCCTCCTCCTCATTCTTCCCCCTGCTCGTAAAGAGTCGAGGAGTGAGGCATTCCAAGCAGTGGGGACTCGGCTGAAAGCCTCCTTCCTGTCAGCTCGCCACGTCGGCAGAGCACACCTGTTCCGATCACTGGCAGTTCTGTCATCTGCCAGTGGACACTCTTTTTCCCTCGCAGCCTTGGTCCTTAAACGTCTATAAACGTGTCGATTCGGTGGACTTGTTTTCCTCTCTGCTGCGATTTGGGTGGCCATTGTTCCTTTTGTTTGGTCAGCAACAAAGCCAGGTGTTGTGGATGGACAGCATTGTTGCAATGGGCAGCAGCTGTGTAGAAGTGGTCTGCCCAGACCGGTGCCTTGGCTTTGCGATGAGTGACCGCCGGCTCTCGGCCATCGAAGACATGATCCTCAAGGAGATAGAAGAGTCGTGCGAAGTGGTGGACTTGCTCTCGTCGTCCCTGGCGTCGTTTCATTGCATTCTCCTGGTGAGAACGTGCTCTCTTTATATTGCAACATCTCGTGCCCTTTTGAGCGCTTGTAAAAAACGCAAGTCTTTTACGGTTTTATGGGGGACTTGTAGGTTTTTTTATTAAATTCAAAATTGTGAAAACATCTACCCTTGACTCCATATTTGATATCTGTCAATAGCGTGCACAGCTCTTGCAACTGGTTACGCTCATTCCTCCCATATTGTCAAGTTGACAGATGGGGACAGCTGTTAGTGTTGGCAGTTGTCGGCTTCGTAAGTGTGTTGCTAAGCGCCCACTTATGAAAGAACATAGCCTCAGCTCTATGAACCCAGCTGTGTTTTCTCTTCGGCAGTCTTTTACCTTCATTGTTTATACGTAGCATCCTTGTGGGTCTTAAAAGCAGCTGATGTTTTAATTTGAAGTGAGTACAAGGTGAATTATTGGTGGATAAATAAGTGCTATCTTTTTATAACAGTTATTTTTTTCCTTTTGTTTACTCTTTGTTGAGTTGTGGGTTCCAGAGACTAATCGTGAATGGTCTTGCCTTTGAATTGTAGCCGTTAATGAGCATTTCCAATCATTCAGGGGCTCCTTTTTACTAGCTGTCACATTTTTTCTTGCAACTTTTCCTAGAATCACACAACTTGGGCACGATCAGCGATTGTTATCTACAGTCCGTGTCTCTTGTACTTGTTATGGCTTCTCTCTGGACGTTATCAGGCCAAATGGGAGGACTGAGAGAGGTGGCTATATTGCGAGTGTACCTTAAACATAAGCACAAAACATTCTCGGAAGTAAAGCATTTTTAACTTTGTAAAACAGCAGAGTTTGTTTAGTTTCTGCTCTTTTGTTCGTGCTAATATTTGTGTATATGCTGGGACCACTTGTTTGATATGTATTGTGCCATGTATTCAAGAAAGAGCATTGTTTTTCATTTAGACAGCTGACCCGACACAGGCCCTTTGTGGGAATGTGATTATCATGAAAAATTTGACGCCATCAACACAAACTATAATTACTCGGCATTTGACCTGTAAGTACTCCGCAGTTGACAGATGGACTGGGATTCATCTTCAGTGTTTGAATGGAACAGCACGTTGTACGTGCTATCAAGTGTACCTTAGCTTTTAGCTAGCTTGTTATTGATAATTAAGACTGCAGTCTGTCTGAAATGCCAGGGGTGAGTGGAGAGAGCATAATCTTCGTGTTTGCTTTTGAGTAATTGCTTTCATACATGCCTGCTTGGCATGTGAATTCTCGAAACCACGGGAAGATTGATGGGAACCTCCTGTTTGTCTAGTGGTTGGTTTCCAGCACATGCAAGAAAGTATAGCATTTTGGTTCCTTTGTTAGAGCCTTTTTAAGTGAGATTGCTAAAAAATTATTTCGTTTGTGTGCTTCAGAAAAGCAGTTTCGAATTGTTCCTAATGCCTTTTCCCAGTAAGTAGAACACATAAAATGCACCTAAGTCACCATTCCCAACAACGACACATAAAGTTTTTCCCTTGTTGTGGCCCATAGCTATAATGCCTTTCAAAATAAATACTTTTAAAAAAAAAACGGGGTTTCTCTTCATTGTACTATTGTTTGTTGATGACATACACATATTGAAAGAATGCATATGCTACGGGAAAATTTTGTTTGAGCAGTTTTTAAGGTACCATAATATTCTCGTGCTTCAGATTGTTTTTCCATAAACAAATACAATCTGTGTATTTAGAATTACAATTCTGACATTCAAGTGAGAAGTAAACTAAACTTAACTTCTCTTTTTTTTTTCCTTTGTTTTTTCGTTCTTTTCTCCCTTCCTTTTTTTTTTTTTAATCACATTACTTTACAACACTCACTACAACACTGCTCAGTGGAGCATGGTCACCTCGTGAGCAAAATGTTCTGTGCAAGATAATATCATGTACCTTGCCAACGCTTTTAAATTTGCTTCATAAATAATATTTTGAGTTACGAACATTTATGTGAGCACTTTGCAAACAATTCACCGAAACTTGGCCACCTGATAAGTAAGAGTACTTTCTTGCCTAGTTTTTCATATTTTATAGACGCTAGTCTTTCTTAGAAACCTTCGACAGAAAAAGTTTTGTCTGTCTGTCTGTTTGTTCACCCTTAACGCTATTTTAAAGTCTAAACAGCACCTACGATAACCCAAATCGCCGACCCCATCCGTAGTAGCCACTAATATTGCTCAAGATTCAGCGTTCATACTTGTGCAATTGTCAATTAAGAAGCAATTATTGCGCATATCTGAGGCACTGTAACAACACGTCAATAGTCTGTATGTGTGCCTTTTTTACTAGAAAAGGCATACAAAGTAGTTCTGAAGACCGTAGCGCTTATCAGCTGCGCTGACGATGCAACGCTTGCTCCAAAAGGCGAGTGTTTCCAGCGCTTTGCTAAGACGGCACGGTGGTGGCATCTACCCGTCTTCTCGAGTCCTACCTCTTGTCACCTCTGAGACGAGCGCCTGTCCCAAAGCCGCACGCTTCGTTTTCTAAGATAACTGCCAGATGACGCTCATGTCTCACGTGTGACGTGTCTTGATGCGCTCGTTTGCCTCCGACACATGCTCGCGGCACTCTAACGCAGCGTCTCCAAAATACCATTCACCGATTTTCTTGCGCAGGACATCAAATAAACATTTTGTTCACTCTCTCCAAACGCAAGACTGTCGTCTTTCGACGATATTTGCAGTATAACATGCAGATACGAGGTCAATTTTTACTTCTTTGGCTGTTTATTGTGGCAGAACATTTTTTTTTTTTTATCTTTTGTATTCTGAATGTGTGCTATCGCTGCCTGCGGCTCCGTCGCGATGGTCTCGTGGCTAAGGTACTCGGCTGCTGACCCACAGGTCGCGGGTTCGAATCCCGGCTGCGGCGGCTGCATTTCCGATGGAGACGGAAATGTTATAGGCCCGTGTACTCAGATTTGGGTGCACGTTAAAGAACCCCAGGTGGTCGAAATTTCCGGAGCCCTCCACTACGGCATCTCTCATAATCATATGGTGGTTTTCGGACGCTACACCCCACAAATCACAAATCAATCGCTGCCTGCGTTGTAGCGCTGACTGCACGCTTCTGCCACATTGCTCGTTTGTCAAGCAGCTTTTAACACGCTGTGCCCTTTTTCATCACTGGAAATGAGCAAGTTATTAATAATAAGGTGAACTGAAACATTTATCCAATGCACGTAAATGCCTTAATGTCTGTAGATTTCTCATACTCTAACTTACATTTTTATACTCTGACTGCTGGTAATTTGTTCTACGGATGAATGCAGCCACATAGTCTTTTTGGCGGTGTTCATCCTGATTAGCCTGAGGAGTGTTCTTCTGCAAGGTTTGGTGTTTTGCAAATTTCAGGTTAACCATGATGTTAAGCTCTATTCATATTTTATATCTGCGAAATAGCGAAGCGACCACCGATAACAGAATGATAGTCTTTATCTGCTATAAAAAAAACATGACCAGCAAAAAAACTTCTGAAGTTTGACGTGGTGCCATGACTATAACAGAGTATCATGCACACTGGAACCTGAGACTCCATATCAGCCTTGACCACCTGAGATTGTGTAATGTGTTCCTGGATATACTGAATACTTAAGCATTATATTTGTATTGAGGGATGCAGTCCTGAAGTTTTCAAGTAGCCCTGCTGCGGCAGCGTGAATATTTGACAGTGGCTGTGGTTGGTTGTAGACTGTGAAAAGTACATTCTTAAGGGAGCACCGCTTCATCTTGTGCAATTTCTTATGGGTTTTTCTGATTTGAATGTGCCGCGGATATGAGAGGAACTCTGACATTGCCAACTGGAGTAAAATTAAAACTTTGCTTTCATATCCTGCATTGATAATGAACCTTTTTCTGCCAAATGTGAGAAGTTGGGTATGATATTTTAAATCAAGATTCATGAAGCTGAGCTGTTCTTGCACACTAGTACGGTGTGCCAGCACGTGCTAAAGCTGTTTGAACAAAAAATTTGTTACACAATCGAGGACCAGACTTCTTGTGCCAATGTAACGAGCTGCAATGGGAAGAACACTCATTAAATACCATCTCAGCATTCTCATGCAATATCTTCGTTACATCTCCCATTTCGAGCTTCTAAACACTGTGTGGTTTTTTGCTACCTATGGGAAGGGTTCACTTTTGAGTAGGCACATCATGTCGTCGTCTGAAGACCACAAATTTATGCAATCTGTGGCAGCATCTACATAAGCCATTCCCTCTTGACATGCCACTCACATGGCTTTTTGTCCCGCTTAATTTACGGTTCATTCTTTTTTAAGGTCATGACAGAACAAAACACTCAGTCGTCTCTAAAAAAATCTCTCGATGTAGCCAAGGCTCCCACTGCCCAGTCAACTTGCGCTAGACACATCTATACTTCCTTCCACATACATGCTTTTTAAAAAGCACAATAGTGTTTACGGGCTCATTTCACAGACTCCAGTGTCGTGATTGTTAGTTTTGAGCAATAGTCAGCATCACGCATGGCGTAAACTTTGAGATTCAAATGAAAGTGTTTTGATCAAGTGGTAAATAAACCGAGGACTTCTGCGTGAGTCGAGGCAAGAAGGTGTTCTACCACAAAGCCACGCCAATGCTTGAACCTGGCTTGGGGGAAAATGCTATACAAATAAGAAGAATAACTTCTTTATTTCTATCAACAACTGACGAGAGTGCGGATAAAAGTTGCTTGAAATGCAAGCAAATTCACAGAGGTTTACAGCTACCTCTACAAAGCAGTGACGGTAGCACACATGTTCAGAAAAAAAAAAGGTCATATGCTGTACATTTTCAGAATATAAACAACCAAGAACTTGTGCAGTTTCATACAGAAATACTAGTCATATCAGTAAGAAAGAATGCAGAGAGCCATATTTTGCTCTTATTTCCAATGTGAGCATAGATTGATAAATGTCTGCCCAGTGTTCATGCAGAAGTTATCCTTAATTCAATGTGTAATTTATGCAATGAATTAAAAGGGTTGATAGTATATTTTTTTGTGTGGAATAATTTGTCCATACAGGGACCACCTTGTGCTGTTCTGTGTAATGAGTGCAATTTGAACGATGCGTAATACGGGGAGATTGCTTGCGTAATATGCGAATTTGGTTTGGTTGGCACCTCGTAACTGCACTTGCAGAGAGAACTGGGATACTATGAAACAGTTAATGTTATTCACACAGACGTTACTTTCCTTGTGGCATGGCCGAGGTGTCAACTGGGAAGAAAATTGGGGCTAGCGATTGAGAAGGTGTGCAAACGGGGCTTTTGCTATGCTATTGCATTTTGTTCTTCGAAAGGAAGCTAAAGCATCCTCTGTGTTTTGTTTTATCTGTGCATGTTTGTACTCGAATTTTCGCTACAGGTATCATAAGCCATATTTTGACTTGTTAGTTTCAGAAAACTTGTTCGCCTAACTGTTGCCATTTGTTTTTCTCATCTAGTGAATAATTGAAGGGTTTTTGATAAAGTCTTGAGAAGTGAGTAAATTGAGCGCATGGTGTCTTCTGCTTGTAGATGACAAACTTGGCTATTGTATAACTACTAACACGCATGTCATGTGAAACTTACTGGATTATACTGGTGGCATAGCAAAAATGTGGTTCCTATTTGCACTTTTGGGAGGCATTTTATGCTTATGCTTTCGTTAACCCCTTAAGTGCTCTTTTTTGTTATCGTTCAAAATTTCCGGTCAGAAAGTATCTATTTTGTTATGGTTATTTTGAATTTGATTGTACTACAAGATAGCTAGTCAATGTTTAAAAAAATATTTTCAGACATGCTTGGTCAAATAATGGAATAAAGTTCATTTCTGAACATTACATAGGAAACCAGCCACTTGCTGCTAATAAAGTTAAGAACCTTATAAATAAAACAGTTAGAGAGTCCACATTTTTTTCCCACTTGTGCAGGCTGAGCACCCTAGGGCTATATCACTATGGAAGCTTTGTGCCTGTGTGGGAAATTTCAAAACGTGGAATAACGCAACGCGGCGTCATCGGCAGGTACTCGCAGTGTTAGTGCAGAGCTCTCTTCATCATCACCGGAGGAGGTACTCAAGTCACGATCATCGCTGTCTTCACTTTTAGACACAAGATAAATATCTGTACTAGAATCATCCTCACTTTAAAAAAACAACAAAAGCGAATAGCTTCTTTTTCATGTCCACGGGCCACCTATCCATGGGCCGCCACCACCGCATGCAGTCTTTCAATAGCAAAACTATGCTGCTATCGCAGGAAAACACTAAATTCTCGAGAAAATGCTGCCATCTAGTGGATGACATGCAATGTAAGCTGTATATGCATGTTTCTCCACCTTAATGCTAGAGGGGAGTACCTATTCCGCTAGTACAACTTCTGCTTGTCCAAAGCACTTGGGGTCAGGATTTGCTGACTTGATGGCACTCTGAATAGCACATTCACTGTTGTATAGGTGCAT